>NW_012150829.1:75671-77235 GCF_000956105.1 Propithecus coquereli
TTACTCTATTATTAAAATAGTTATGGTAATGTTAAAATACTGTTTTTGTTACAATCCATCCATGTATCCATTGATGGGGTTTACTTATTGTTTAAATAAGCAATGGTTCAATATAATTTCCATCACTATTTTAAAATTTTATGCCTAAGCATTAAGAAATCTTATGTATATATAGAAAATTGTTACATGTGTGTAATTGTTGTACTAAGATCTCTACTATAACCTCCTTCTGGATTATATTAGAAAAAATTATATAGTGAAGAATTAGCAAAAGTTATTTTAAACGATCAATCAGCTGACAAACTTCAATTTTCAAATTAAGACATTGCCTAAATTGCAAAAGGATCCTTGTTGTCCAATGGCAATTTAAATGTCACATCTGCCTTGAAACTGTCTATGACCTCCCAGACTTTGTTATTTTATCTATTTTTGTACACCATTGTATTGCTGTATCTTTATTAGCATATATATGTTTTCTAATAAATAATCTATCCTCTTGTTTAATTATTGAACTTCTTAAATATAAGGGCCATGTCTTGTTTAAGTATGTTGAATAAGCAAAATGACAAATGAATGAAGGCCTATTTTATTACACACATTTATAAAACTGCATAAATGATATACAAAATATTTTAATTTCCTAACACTCCTGAAGTTGTTCCTAAGTAAATAAGGCTATTTACTTAGCATTAAAATCTACCATATCTACTATCAATCATATGATATTAAATTGAGATATTTAATTCTGAATTTTAGAGGTCATTTATTTGTAATAGCTTCTGATTTTAATTGAAAAGCAACTTAACAGAAACTTATTGGATAGCAGCATGTTGTTGTGATTAAGATAATAGATCCTGAGGTCAAACAGATTTTCTGCCACTATCTGCATAAGCTTGGACAAATTACTTAAATTGTGTTTCAGTTTCTTCATTTATAAACTGGCAATAATAACAGTGCCCACCACATCAGGTTGTTTTAAAAAGTAAATTATTAGCCTGTGTCTGTCTGGCATATTGTAAGTCCTTAGTAAATGTCTTAGCTGCCATAACAACATACCACAGACTGGGTGGCCAAACGACAAACATTTATTTCTCACAGTTCTAGAGACTGGGAAGTCCAAGATCAAGAGGCCAGCAGGTTCGGTTCGTGGTGAGGACCCTCTTCCTGGCTTGCATACTTTGCCTCCTTCTTGCTATGTCCTCACATGGTGGAGGAAGAAAGGGCTCTTCTTCTTCTTAAAAGGACATTAATTCCACTGTGGGGCCTTGTCCTCAAGACCTCCCCTAAACTTAATTACTTCCCAAAGACCCCACCTCCAAATAACATCACAGTGAGGGTAGGGCTCCAACATAAGAATTTGAGGGACACAAAAACATAACAGTATGTAATACTTATTCTACTTCTATTACTTTTACATACCTTACCATAACTAGTAAGATAGTGCTTCATTTTACATCATGTGTATGGCCAATCTCTTAAGCACAAAACAAATCCAGCAGAAGATAATGTAATTGTGGCTAGAGAGGTAGGAAGGAACATAATAATGAAATTCCACATATGGTGC
>NW_012150829.1:81012-103832 GCF_000956105.1 Propithecus coquereli
CCATTCTGTATACTGTTTATTCTGTTGATTATTTTCTTTGCTGTGAAGAAGCATTATAATTTAATTTAGTCCCATTTATTTATATTTTATTGTTGCTGTAATTGCCTTTGGGGTATTAGTCATTAATTCTTTCCCTAGGTTGATATCTAGTTTGTGGAGGGTTTTTTTTTTTCATGGAAGAGTGCTGAATTTTGTGGAATTTTATTTCTGCATATATTAAGATGATCATGTGGGGTTTGTATTTTGCTCCTGTTTATGTGGAGAATCATATTTATTGATTCATGTATGTTGAACCATCTTTGCATTCCTGGGATGAAGTCCACTTGATCATAATGAATTATTTTTTTGATGTGCTATTGAATTTGGTTTGCTAATATTTTACTGAGGAATTTTACATCTACATTCATAAGGGATTTGGTCTGTAGTTTTCTTTTTTTGTTGTGTAATTTCCTGTCTTTGGTATCAGGTAATACTGGTTTCATAGAATGACCTAAGGAGGATTCCCTCCTTTTTGATATTATGGAATAATTTCTGTAGGTTGACACCAATTCTTTGTAGGTCTGGTAGAATTCGGCTGCAAATCCATCTGGTCTAGAGATTTTCTTTGTTGGGAGATTTTTTATTATTGCTTCAATCTTGCTGCTTGTTGTTGGTTTGTTCAGGCTTTTTATTTCTTCCTGATTAAGTCTTGGGAGGTTGTGTATTTCCAGGAATTTGTCCATTTCTTTTATGTTTTCTAGTTTATGTGCATAGAGACTTTCATAGTATTCACAGCTGGCATTTTGTATTTCTGTGATATCAGTTGTAATATCTCCTTTTTCACTTCTAATTGAGCATATTGGGGTTCGTTCTCTTCTATTTCTGGTTAACTGAGCAAGAGGTCTATTGATTTTGTTTATCTTTTCTAAGAACCAAATGTTTTGTTTTGTATATATTTATTTGTTTGGTTTCCATTTCATTTAATTCTACTTTGATCTTTATTATTTCTTTTCTTCTGCTGGCTTTGGATTTGCTTTGCTTTTCCTTTTCTAGTCTCCTGAGGTGTAACATTAGGTTGTTAATTTGTGATATTTCTGTCTTTTTGATGTAGGCATTTAAGGCTATGAATTTTTCTCCTTAGGATTGCTTTTTCTGTATCCCACAGATTTCAATAACTTGTGTCCACTTTGTCATTCAGTTCAAGGAATCATTTGATTTACATTTTAATTTCATCATCAACCCAAGCATCACTAAGCAGCAGGTTGTTCAATTTTCATGATTTTGTGTAGATTTAAGTGTTTCTCTTGGAATTTATTTCTAGTTTTACTCCACTGTGGTCTGAGAAGATATATAGTATGAATTTAATCTTTTTTAATTTGCTGAGACATATTTTGTGGCTTAAGATATGATCAGTCTTGAAGAATGTCCCATATGCTGATGAGAAGAATGTTTATTCAGTAGTTTTCTGGTAGAATTTTCTGTAAACGTCTCTTAGGTCCATCTGTTCTAGAGTCCTACTTAAGTTCAATGTTTCTTTATTGATTTTCTGCTCTGATGATCTATCCAGCTCTGTCAGTCTGTTGTGGAAGCACCTGGCAATTGAGATGCTAATGTTTATCTCTTTGCTTACATCTAGTAAGATTTACTTTATAAATCCTGGATTTCCTTTGTTAGGGGCATATATATTTAGTATTGCTTGTTTCTTCTTATTTAATTGATCGCTTTATCGTTATATAATGGCCATCTTTGTCTTTCTTTACCATTATTAATTTAAAGTTTATTTTGTCTGATAAAAGAATAGCTACACCTGCTCTCTTTTGGTTACTGTTTTCATGGAATATTTTTTTCCATTCTTTCACCTTGAGTCTATGTACTTGTAGTTTAGATGTGTTTCTTGGAAACTGTAGATACCTGGGTTGTCTATCTAACACAACCATTCAGCCAGTCTATGTCTTTTAAGTGGGGCATTCAGACCATTCACATTGAGTGTTAGTATTGATAGGCAGGATGATGTTCTGGTAATTATGTTGGGTGGTACTTTATTGCTTTTTTTCCCCTCTTGTGCTATTGTTGACCTAACAAATAGTTCTTAGGAACCATCTGAAAGCGAAATTTGTTGGAATATTATGGTATAGTCTTTCAACTCCTCTATATACTCTCATTTATATTTTTAACTCATCAATCTACTGACTACCCTATATCCTATATCTTGAAGTTAAGTGAGTGGCTTTAGCTTCAAAAGGAAGCAGATCAAAGTAAAATTTGAAGGATGGCATGAACTCAGCTCAGACAAATCAGTGAAGATATAGGAACAAGCTGGGTGCAAATGATATCGGAAGTAACTGCAGATCATTGCAAGACTGATTCACTGTTATAGACTCTTTAAGTTATTTTTCTAATATCATGGTAAAAGCGATGAGTGATATTGGCAGAGAAGTCAATTGGGAGACATAGAAATTCCTATGAAGATATAAGGCATAAAAAGTGTTCATTACTCCACTGGTATATTTTGAGTAGTGCTATCTTAACCAAACTTCTGTATGTGATGTTTCCTTGTGGAAACTCCTTGTTGAAGTATTGGACTAGTTATTTACCAAAAGTTGATACTTTGATACCAGTGGGAAATAAGAAAGAAAATTTACACTTACTATGGTGATTCTTACATTATTAAGGCCTTAGTGATTCTTGAAAAATTATTGGTGCACATTTTTTTTCTTGTGAATTTGGCATGGTTCACAGCCTCAAAGTTAATGCTTTCCTTGTTGGTGATCAATATTGATTTTACTACTTTTTCTTAAGATTTATGTTACTGTCTTATGTGGAACTAAAGCATTAATGTAGTTTACACAAAAACTCTGTTTTCTTATTTCTGAGAATCTTATTGAGGGAATTATATAGTCCCATAGGCAGATAATTTTCCTTATATTGAAAAGAACTGACTTTTTTTCATTTACTTTAATGTAGCTGAGTTGTTATTTTGTAGCACATTGGTGGAAAAAGCCACAGCAGGAAGCTTTTGGCTCTTACTGAGATATGTAAATTACAGTAATAATCTTTGCATTAAAAGTGATAAACGTAATGGGTCCAACACCACAGGTCTTATTCTGAACACCCCCACCCAAAAAAAGAAGAAAATTTTATGAAGAAAACCAGAAATGTTAAACTGAACTGAGTAAAGCTGTTTCCATAAATTATATTCCTTCTGTATTTCTTAGAACTCGCCTATAAAGATGCAATGGAAAAATTCAAAATAAGCTGGCCTGTTCCTGACCTGAGGTTTTGTCCCACCATTAATAGGAGTTTCAATTGAATGAATATCATATGCATATGAATGTATAATAAACTAGACGTCTTTCTCCTTTACCAATTAAAAAAAAAAAAAGAAAGCATATGTGGCCTTCCATTCTTTGAGGGTGAGTGATGTTTGAATATGAATATTTCTTTCTCTCATAGCTTGCCACCCTATCTGAAATTCTCAATACCCACAAGGTGTTTTTGAAATAAGTTTCCCACTATGTCTCCACAAGGTCCCTGTTAAAATATTATCGTGTTGGGGACAGGGGAAACAGGAATACATTATTGTCTGTTAAAAGAATTTTGAATGATCTTCTTCTCAATTGTGTGCAGAGCCTTGCATTGGTACATAGAAAAGAGAAGAAAGTGAGACATCAGGGGTGTGAAGTACTTCCCAGAAGTGAGCTGCGATGGAGGAAAATGTGCCAAAGTGCACAGGACAGGGAAGGGAATCTGATTAATGCTATGAGATACCATTTGATCTTATTTTGAGTTTGCCCTGTTTATGAAATTTGGTGTCAATAACAAAAACACAAACAACAGTAATAATAGCAGTAGTGGAATTTTTAGAGTACTTACTATGTATTTCTTGAAACTGTTTGAAAGTCCTCATATTAATTATCTCAACCTACAGGAACAGGTGAAGATATAAGAGAGAAATTACACAACTAATAGCATGAAACTAAAGTTTCGCAAAGAAGGCACTGTTTTACTTTCACTGAAGTTTACTAGTCAAATGATTACATTCTATAGAAGACCAATACTATTAAAATTTTACATGCATTATTTTTACATGCACTGTTAAGTTTTTACATGCCTACAATGTAGCATGCCTAACAATTGTTCCAATCCCGGTTTAATTTCTGTTACAATAATGGCTCTTTATAGAATATTGCACTTGAAGAAAAAAGAAAATAAGGGAAGAAAGTTTAGGATGAATTTTCTTCCCTTTACATTTAGAAAGGTATATTTTGAAGCCCTGCCGTGGTGCATGAAAGGTAAATGGCTTCTACTTTTAATGAGAATTCCAGCGCAGCCAGAGCTAGTTCAAGCCAAGTTGCTGTGCTGGTTGTTTATGGCTGTTGTCTGTTCTGAATAGATGGGTGTGTGCTCTGATTGGTTGGCACTTATTATACCAGTTGTTATATACAGTATTTTGAATAACACCCCAGAGAATAACTGACAGAAAACTTGGAAGTAATTGTCACCTCATCCAAAAATCCAATTATGTAGGAACTTGTATCATAGTTGTGGGAAAGCTGTTATATGGATCCAATATGAGTAGCAGCTGCCCTCTTTACTGTTGCTCTCTAGAGAAATAACAGCTCCAGGATGCCCAAACACTTAGGAGAATAAATCAAAATACTTATCAAGCTTTCCACACTTGGTACTTGCTTATAGTAGGCATGTTTTGACACATTGGGGGACATGCAAATAGTTTTTCAATTATTTTCTAGTTTTCACATTTTCTTACAAAGTAACAATTATTATTCATTTTAATAGATAAGAATCTTGGTCTAAATCTTGTTTACATCTGTCTAGCAAAATAGCCTAAAGGGATGTTTCACCCACATTCACTATTCAAAACTTTGTTGAACATCTATTAATATGGAAATTTCTATGATAGATGTTATGAATGACTTTTAAAAAAGACAATAAAATAATTTCTTGCTCTTCAACATCTTTCAGTCTATGAAAAAATGTGTGCAATGTCTCTTGATTTAATTCTACATTTCTTTTAGGGGCAGAAAAAGCATTTGAACTTTTAAAAGAAACTCTTAGATAAATTATTAGGAAATCCCTCCTGACAAGGAAAATAATAAGAAAACTGAAATGCATTTATTGAATGAATGTTTATTAAATATAATATAATAAGCAGATTTGTCTGCTTTGAAAGAAATGTAAGTTCGATGTAACCTTAGACATAACAGATAAATTCAGCTCAGTGAGCCACGCATGCTATGTGATTTTTAGAGGAAGAGGCTGCTAGCAAGGGGAAGGAATGAGAGCTATGGGTGGGAGCCCTGAGAAATGAGGCTGGAAAGAAAGGCAAGGTCAAGATGACCAAAGAACCCTGTATGGATGCTACGAAGCCTGGGCTTTATCTTGTATGTGAAAACAACAACAGATTTTGAGTACAGAGGTGGCCTAGCTAGATTTTGTTTTTACATAATATTGTATTTGTCTGGACTATGGATCTGAGAGTAGCAGCCCTGAGGTAGGCATACTAATTAAGGAATCATTCCTGTAGTCCTGTCATAGATGGTACAAATTTAACCCAGACTAGTTTTAGTTAGGAATATTTTATCAATATACCTCTTTTTGCTAGGACTAATAAGCTTTGGCATGCGAATTGGAGGAACCGGTTTTAGTAGACCTAATTCCAATGGCTCTTTTCAGTGGAGACCTACATAACACAAGGTCTTCTCACAGAGTCTGACCCATTTATAACTGGGAGTCACCTGGTACATGACTTCAACTGATGACCACTTCTCCTGACAGCACCACTCTGCCTTGAGTCTGCTTTCTTTGCAGGTCTTGCCCCATCACTGCCATGGCAGGGGCTCCACGGTGAGGATTCTAGTGTCTGTGCCAAGCAGCTCTCTTCCAATCCGGATTTGATCTCGCACAATATCCAAGAGCAACTCAGCATCAACTCTGCAGAGAAAAGAGAGTATTAAAGGAACATAAAATACTCTCTGGTACATTTAAACAACAATGTGTAATTATAAGCAAACAGCTTTTTCTATTTTTTAAGTGATCTAGAATAGGAGTTATCAAAATATTTTAGTGGCTGCTTCATTGTTTGAATAAGCATATACTTGCAAATTTACCACTATAGTAGTTAATACTTGCTAAGCACTGACCACATGCTAGACATTGTCCTAACCACTTTATACATTTGTTGTCTCATTTAATCCACCAACAACTCCATGGGGTAGGTGATATTTTAATGCCCATTTTACAGAGAGTAGAACTAAGGTTTAGAGACCTACCTAAATCATATAAGTGTCCATCATGCTTACCTCCTCCCCTTCTGGGGTGTTGGTTCAAAAAGGAGACTCCTTACTAACTTTAGAGTCTAGAGTCAAGCGCCAGATTTTTTTTTTTTTTTAAATCATGCTTTGCTAGATTGACCCAGAAGTAAAAGCTAATGTATGGTGTTCAAAAAATACAGTAAAATGGTAAAAGCTAGAAAAGAGTAAGAATTCATTAATCAATCACAGGAAAACAGTCACAGCTGTTTTGGATCATGCTGGATATATTTACCAGAACTAGCACAATTATTTAGAACAGAAAGGAGAAGCAGAGACATTGATTGAAACTGCAGGGGAATTTTGGTAGGCAGAATATAATTGCTCATTATTTTTATTTGTATATTCCCATTTCCTTGTTTCCCTTTCCCTTTGTTCTTTAATAATACTCAAGACTTTGCATGAAAACACATTCTTTTCATTGCTTATATATTTAGCTTGGTCCTGCAGCTTGTCTCATTCAGAAGTCATAATCAGTTTCTAATATCATTATAATTTCCATAGTAACCAATTGGGGTATCATAATCGTAGGAGTATGACTTTAGTAGAAGCAAATGAATTAGGAAATAAAACACTTATTTTTATGCAGATATTCCAAGCAATAAACCAAAAGAACAATAAATACAGAAAGATAACTCTCATTATTGTGGGCTTTTAAACCAAAATCTTCTATGACTATTCAACTGCTCTATAAAGGTTTTATTGAAACTTGGTTTCATTAGTTCACACAACGTACTCTTTTTAAGCCAACATTTGTCATCATGCATCTTATTTATAATGTAATAAAATTACAAAAATGTAGGGTTTTTAAATATCAACATTTTTATTCATACTTGGAAAATTATTTGAACATTAAAGGATTTTTTCTTTCCAGTCAATTTAAAAATTAAACAAGAGATAATTATGCAAAGTTATTTTGTCACCTAATATATATATCTGAAATACATTACCAAAATGGCAACAGGCTGTTGGTGTAGTTTCTTGGTGTTGCATGTTTAATGACAACTCTGAATATTACCAAAAACTTAAGATTGTTTTATAAAATACCATTTGACAACCATATGGAGTATTCATCTGCTTTATTATATTTCATTTTAAAGAAATGTATGAATGCATATCCATTACCTTTTGTAAAATCATTGAATTCAACACCAGATATTGTTTAGATCAGGGGTCAGCACACTTTTTTTTTCTGCAAAGGGTCAAATTGTAAATATTTTCTGCTTTGTCAGGCATGTGAACTCTGCAGCAACTAGTTAACTGTGCTATTGGATAGCATGAAAGACGCCATAGACAATGCATTCGTGAATTTATGAGGTTGTGTTCCAATAAAACGTATTTGTGAAAACAAACAGTGAGGTGAATTTATCCTGAGGGTGCTTACTTGCCACTCTGGTTTAGCAATATTCTAAACAAGAAAACCTTTAAAAAATAAATGTTTACTTTAAATCACTTACTATAAGATTTCTTTTTTTAAGTATTAAATGAACTTCAGTTATGATATAAATTATTAAAAACAAGAACATTTAATTAGCTAAAGCTTGTGAATTTTTTGCACACTCCCATTGGAAAAATCTGACTAAAAAGCAAATATGTTTTCTAAATTGGAGTCTGAATCATGGTCTGTATGATATTGCCTGATAGTCTGAAAGATGAGAAAGGAGAAGCTATATATTCACCCAGTTTCTACTAACCCATAAACCCTGGGTCTCTTCCTGTTAGAAAACTGCTCATACTTTTTGAGGTGGCAGAAGAATTTTCCTCATCTCTTTTGGAAAAACCTTTGGAAAACTAAAACTCCAATGACCTATCACAACAGTAATAGGAGCTGCTACAGTAGTAGAAGCCAGTGTCAGAAATAAAACATGGTATAACTTAGGCTAAAGGTAGAAAGAGTCCTGGTGTCAACAATAAGGGTGTTTGAAGGTCATGATTCTTGCTATATTCTATCATTTAAACAAATTTTGCCAAAGCGGTCAGAGTATTAACTAAAAGAGCTGAGCAGCAAAGATGACTGAGCTGAGAAGAGACTAAGAACATATCTTCTAAATGAAGTTTTGATAAGACATTTTTACGAGCTATGGTATCTTAGTATGCTGGGGCTGCTTTAACAAACTACCATAGATTGTGTGGCTTAAATAACAGAAATTTATTTTTTACAGTTCTGGAGGCTGGAAAATCCAAGACCAAGGTGCTGGTAGATTTCGTGTCTGGCGAGAGCCAGCTTCCTGACTTACTGACAGCTGCCTTCTCACTGTGTCCTCACCAGGCCTTTCCTCAGCGCACACGCATGGAGAGAGGGCAAGAGCTCACGTTTCTTCATCTTATAAGAACACTGATTATTGTAAGGGCATTACCCTCATGACTTCATCTAAACCTAATTATTACTACCTCACAAAGGCCTCACCTACAAATACCATCACATTGGGGGTTAGGACTTCAACATATGAATTTTGGGGGCATGTCAGCATTCAGTCCATAACACGCAACTTGCCAAATATCCACTTTTTATTAATAATGAGAAGGCTTAATAGTTGAGCTTTCTAACCCCAAACAGGGAGTCGTTATATAGGAGAACACCTTGAATTGTACCCTTCAATGTAGTAAGACTGTGACAAATTCCATTTATTTTATAATATTCTATAACAACCATCTCATTACTCTTTGATAGCTCTGTTACTTCTGTTAAGAATATTGATTAAATGTTAAGAACCATATTATTCAGTAGCAAGAAATCTCCATAGGCTAATTATCAGGATTGAATTAACACACGAATTCAACAGATTAATTGAATCTTACAATATTTAAAGACTTTAGTGAGAATCACGATGCAGGGAGCAGCATTGTGGCTGTTGGCAAAAACAAGCATCTTACAAAAGGCAGAAAAAGGGGGTGGAGAAGAGAGTAGTTGATCCATTTTCTCAGAAAGATTGGTATGGTGTGAAAGCACCTGCTATGTTCACTATAAGAAATATTAGAAAAACTCTAGTCACTGTGACTCAAGGAATCAAAATTGTGTCTTATGGTTGCCTGGGTCAGTCGTGCAAGTGAGCCTTGCTGATCTGCAGAATGATGAAGTTACATTTAGAAAATACATGTCAATTACTGAGGATGTTCAGGGCAAAGACTGCCTAACTTCCATGGCATGGATCTTACCCGTAACAAAATGCGCTCATGGTCCAAAAACAGCAGATCATGACTGAAGCTCACACTGATGTCAAGACTACTGATAGTTATTTGCTTCATCTGTTCTGTGTTAGTTTTACTAAAAAATGAAACAATCCAGCATGGAAGATCTCTTAAGGCTCAGCATCAACATTTCAAAAGAGGACAGAAATCATGACCTGAGAGATGCAGACAAATGACTTGAAAAAACAGTAAATATATTGATTTTTGACGACTTTGGAAAAAACATAGAAAAGCTTGCCAACCTGTTTATGCTTTCTATGATGTCTTTATTAAAAAAGGAAAAAGATTGAAGAAGCCCACATTTGTATTGAGAAAACTCATTGAGCTTCATGGTGAAGGTAGCAGTTCTGGAAAAGCTTCTGGGGATGAGGCAGGAACTAACGTTGAACCCACTGATGGATATGAACCACCAGTCTAAGAATCTGTTTAAAATTCAAACTTTTAATTATGACCAATTAAAAGTCCTATTTGTGAGGAAAAAAAGGATCGTGACATCATTTTCCATATATTTTTTCTTTTGTATTTATATGAAAGATATATCCCTTTTCCTATTTTTTTTTTTATTTTGCTTGGTAATATTAACAACCTATTTTCTACCTCAGCAAACCTATCGATTTTTGCGCAGGTGTCCTCTACGGTACTAATTTCTGTTTGTGTATGTGTGTGTGTGCGTGTATGTATGAGTGTGTGGAGTTTTACAATGTATTTCCTTGGGATTTTTGTGTGTACACATTGTATAAAATAATGATTTTTAAATCTTCCTACATTGTAGATAACTTATTTGCTTCATTTGAAATGCATGAAACAACTTTCAAAATAATTTTAGAAATAATAATAAAAGATACCCTTCCAGTGTTGCTAATTGTAATAGATAATAGTATTTCAGCATTTATCATTTCTTTTGGTGAAAGTAAATTTATTTTTAAAAGAAATGTCTATGTTAATTTTCCTTTTGATATTTTGAATATCAATTTGTGTAACAGTCTATCCAATAAAGTTGATCAAACTGCTTGACAATAAAATGTATTTATTTAACTTACTTATATAGTAAATTATTTTAGTAGTTTCCTTATGTTGAATGTCTTTATATTTCTTTTTGAAAATTACTGATAATTGTTAAATCATGCTTCTATTTCTGTGCTAATTATTTCTGGATTGCATATCTATTTTTTCATATTATGATTTATGTAGCTTCTTACCTCTTATGACCTCAACAGTTTATAAAATATGAATTAGTATGTTCTGTGAGAAAACTAAATCATTCATCAGTGACAACTCAGAAACGTTTTTATAAGATTCTTGATGTTACTGTCGGTTATTGAATCATTGACTTCTTTGTGTGATATGTAAGATATTTATTTAGAAAAGCATCCATTTCATTGATATTTTCAACTTTAGCACAAAGTAATCACAGAAACAATTTTCACAATTTATTGTGCTCATAATTATTTTTCTTTTCTTTATTTACATTAACATACTTCTCTGGTTTATCTATTTTGCTAATTTTTTTCTTGCATACATGAATGTCCTTATTTTTATGGTGGTATCATACTGGAAACAAAGTAGTTGAGTAATGAATACAGTGCCTCAAAGAAGTCATAACTTAGAATCTGCACTTGTGAGTCACTGTCATCTATTTTCTGGAATCTTAGTTTTCTATAGCTACTGTAATAAATTCCTACTAAGTTAGTGGCTTAAACAATATGAATTTATTATCTTACAATTCTGTATGTCAAGAGTTTGACATGGTTGTCACTGGGCTGAAGTTAAGATGTCAGTATTGTTCCATTCCTTTCTGGAGGTTCTAGGGGAGTCTGTGTTTACTGGCCTTTACCAGCTTCTAGAGGCCCCCACATTCCTTGGCCTAAGTACCCATTCTCCATCCTCAAAGTCAGCAAATGGTGGGTCAAGTTCTTCTCACATGGCATCATTCTGACTCTCTTCATCTGCCTCCATCTACCACTTTTGAGGACCTGTAGGGATTAGATTTGGTCCACTCAGATATTAGGTTAGTTAAGTTCCTAAGCTTAATTTCATCTGCAAGCTCCCTTTTGCCTTATAAGGTAACTTATGGACAGATTCCAGGTAGGGGGGGTTAGGGCTGGACAATTTTGGTGGACTATTATTCTGCCTCTCATATCTGTTTTCTTTCTAACTCATGTTTTCAGATTCAGATCAAGTTGCACACCTTTTGTAAGAGAAATTAATGTACATGAATCTGATTCCTATCCATGATTGATTTTCTTTCATCTTTGTCAAATTTATCTTTTAATTGGTTTCTAAGCATGTTCCAAAAAGTTGTTTAGTTTTCCATGGTTAGCCAGGGATCTATCTACATAAATTATTGCATTCGAACACGATTTGCATTAAATTATAAATATTCCCTAAGTTAATACACAGATTGTGTTGACAGAATTTGTTTGCCTGAGTTGGCCATCGGTTTAATCAAACTAATTACTTTATTAGCTCAGTAAACAGTCTTATATCTGAAAAACATTTTATAATGCTGATTAAGTTAAAGGAAAAATAAGGAGTAGGACATCAGATTATGAATAAGAAAGAATGAAATTTTGTTATCAGTTTGTATATACTTTAGAAAAAATGTTTGTCACTGCTTCTTTTAAAAGTTTCACTTGTATTTGTAGTTTACTAAAATTATTTTTAAAGAATATTGAATTACTGGTGTAATTTTTTAAAGGAAAATATGCCATTTAAACAATTACATTATACAGATGCAACATAAATCCAAATTTCTTAGAATTCTTAGAACTATTATATAATGTGTTTCTATGAAATCAAAGATGTTCAAGGTTAAAGGAGCAATTTGGCTCAGAGGATTTGACAAAAAGAATGTATCAGCTGTTTAATATATGTTTTAGTCACATTCTGGGGATTTTCTCAGTATCATTATGTGTTATGACATAGGCTTTTATTAATGTATAGTTTGTTTTGTATATTAAAGCAAATTTCTTATTATTTAGCTTTAAAAAATAGAGTATGTAGCTAGATAGATAAATGAATAATAGATGATAGGTACAATGTTGACAAATTGGTAGATGATAGATAGATATAGATTGATAGATACCAATGTGAGTGTTTAAATTATGTAAATTAAGTCTATATTCTATGAGTCATATTTAAGATAATTAATGATCATAAAATTAATTTATTATTAGAATTTAATAGTCTACATATTTTGTTCACACAAATCCTTTCAATAACATTCTCGAATTACAGGATCTCATTCTAGTTTATGACTGGATAGTATTCCATTGTGTATATTTATGGCCGACATGGATGAACCTGGAGGACATTAAGTGAAATAAGCCAGGCACAGAAAGGTAAACATTGCATGATCTCCCTTATGTGTGGAATCTAAAAAAGTTGATTTCATAGAAGTAGAGAGTAGAATAGTGGCTACTAGGAGACAGGGAGGAGGGTATGTAGGGAGGCGGGGAAGACATGCAGATGGGTACAAGTTATAGTTAGACAGGAAGAATAAGTTTTGGTGTTCTGTTACACAGTAGGATGACTATAGCAAATAACAATGTGGCGTGTATTTCAAGATAACTAGAGGAGAAGATTTTGAATGTTGTCACCACAAAGAAATGATAAATATTTAAAGTGATGGATATGATAATCACCCCAATTTGATCATTATAATGTGTATGCATGCATTGAAACATTACATGGTACCCCATAAATATGTACAGTTATTATGTGTCAATTATAAATAAAAATTAAATAAAAACTTTTTTAACATTTTCAAGTTATTTAAAATTATATTTAAAATATATTTAACAGAAGATCAGGTGGGAATGAAAAATGATTCAGGTTCTTCGAAAAGTTAAACATAGAGTTACCACATGATTCCTCATTTTCTTTCCAAGGCATATGCACAAAAGAATTGAAAACAAGTACCCAAACAAGTACACATATACCCATGTTCACAGCAACACTACCCACAATAGTCAAAAGGTAGAAACAGCTCATATGTCCCCCAATGGATGAATGGATAAATAAATTGTGATATATCCATACAATGGAATATGATTCAGCCATAAAATTCAAATGAAGTACTGATACATACGATACAAAGTACAACACGAATGAACCTCCAAAATGTTATGGTAGGTGAAAAAAACAAGACACAAAAAGATTACATATTTTATGATTTCATGTGTGTGAAATATCCAGAATAAACAAATCGATAGTTTCCAGGGGCTAAGTGTAGGAGAGAATGGGGAGAAACTGATGAATGGGTGTGGGGATTTACTTTGCAGTCACCGAGATGTTTTGGAGCTAGATGTAAGTAGGTGGTTGACAACACTGGGAATACGCTAAATGCCATGTTCATGTTGTTCATGTTAAAATATTTAATTTTATGATATGTGAATTTCTGCTTGGTAAATTACTATTTTTTTTTTTAAAAAGTTCTGTGGTACAAGCTATATAACTTCTCATGGAGGACTAGGATAGTTATGCTCTCAGGTTCACAGCTCTGGTAGGGGATTCTACTTCCTAGTCTTCACCTGTGCAAGCTGCACCTGCTGGAATCAATCTACTGTTTCCTCTCTGGGCCTTGAGCTTCAATGACTGGCTCAGTAACAATGACAGAGCCTCTATAAATCTTTTTATCTTCTTCCACTATGCCTGTGCCCAGCTGAGGCAATCCTTATCAGAAGCATACCGAAACTCGGAGGAGGTGCTCTCGGCCCATTTGCCTACACACTGAACCAGAAAATTTATTCTGCTGCCCATATGCAGGGCATAGAGATGCTCTGGTACATTGCTTAGGTGCCAGACTTCACCAGTGGGTATTTTAACACAGATGCTCTCTGTTTTCAGATTCTAAGTACAAATGAGAATTCTACTGAAATGGTCCAGAACTTGGGAAGTCCATTTCTAATCCAAGGGGAAGACAGAAATCTGCTCTAACTGATCACATATATCTGTATCCCCTGAGTGCTAACCACAAGAAAAAATTTTTAAATAAAACATCAAGATAAAACTCTTTTTTTTTTTCATTCCAAAATTTGAATCTCTGCTGAGGCAATATGTAACACTTACTGATTATGAAAGGAATAGGAAATAAAAAGGAAAATGTGGTAATCTAAACCACATATGTTAAGACTTAAAAATCTTATTCTTAAATTAGTAGAGTTTTGTATATAGGTGTTGGTTTCCTGGGTTAGGTTCTTAACACTAATATTATTACATAGTTGATCTCAAAACCATTATATTATCAGTCTATTTTCCATACCTATTATGCTGGTATTGCGAACCAGGATGCCAGAGGGTGGGTAGAGAAATAGTATCTTTCTTTGGGAAACCCTCAGAAAACACTTATGGGCCACAACACATTTCTCTGTATATTTTTCAACCTATCTATCACAAATAACTGAAGTACATAATTGCACTGATGTCAACTCTATGATCTCAGCACAGCACAGTTTGATCAGTCATCCTGATTGATAATCACAGGCATTCTGTGAATGACTATTGATGAGGGACTCTGTGATAGATTATTAAAAATGTCACAGATTCTTTCCCTTCCGGTTTTCACATATATATACTTGGACATTGCATATCTTTCCATCACATGGAATCTATTCCTCCAACTCTTGAATCTGTGTTGTTCATAAGACTTGTTGTTCTCTTGCTTTGACCAATAGAACATTAACCAATGTGAAACGTGCATAGACTTGAAAAACCTTGCACATGGGGCTTTGTTCTCTTTGCTGTTCTTGAAACCCTTTGTTCGCCATGCGGACGAGCCTGGACTCACGTGCTGAAGAATCACAGACCACATGGAAAGAGACCCCAGTGATGAAAGTCATTCCAGACAAGGCTATGATAAACCTTCCAAACACACAGCTCACTGCAGATGCATGTACAAGCCTAGTGGAGATCAACCAAGCCTGGCCAGGACTTGATGAATCACTCAGCTGAATCCAGCTCTAATAGCCAACACATAACATCATGAGCTGAATAAATAGCTGTTTCAGGCTATTATGTTTTGGATGGTTTTCTTATGCACCAAGAGCTAATGGATAAGCCTACTAATCTTTCTATTCTACAACATACTTATCATTGAATCATAATTCCCCAAGAAAAAATATAAATCATATTAGCTTCCGTTTGTTGAGCACTTTTATATACCAGGTGTCTTATTAAAAAAAATTGCAAACATTTGAGAAAAGGACTTTCAAGGTTTGTGTGATGGACTGAAATGCGGCCCCACTCCCTGAAAAAAATTTAAGTCTTATAGCCCTAACTGCCTTACAGAGGTAACTGTGACTGTAATAAGAGATAGGGCTTTAAAGAAGTAATTAAGGTTAAATGAGGTCATAAAGTTGGGACTGCAATCCAATATTAGCAGTGTCCTTATAAAAAGAGAGACATCGGGGTCCTCATACACAAAGAAAAGGCCATGTGAGGATATAGCAAGAAGGCAGCTATCAGCAAGCCAAGGAGAGAGGCCTCAGGAGAAACCAAACCTGCCAACACCTTGATCTTGGACTTCCAGCCTCCAGAATTGTGAGAAAAAATTCTATTTTTAAGCTACTTGGTTTATGATATTTTGTTATGAAAGCCTTAGCAAGGTAATATAGTTTGCACTATTGTCTTCTTTTTTTCAGATGAAGCAACTGAGTCTGAGAGGTATTTACAGAACCAGTCCCCAGTAACACAGCTATAGCTACACGGAGATACGATCTAAACTAGGTCATTTTAATGATGAAACCAGATTCTTAACGATAGAGAGGATACAAAGTGTGATTTCATTTGATTGTCCTGACAATACCAATATTTGTACATGTGATTAAAACCAAAACCTTATAGCAAATATTTAAGAAAATATTACTTTTGTCAAATAAAATAAAGATGAAACACAACATGTACACATTCACTCACATACACCCACACACACACACACACACACACAGATGACTGCTTAAAGAAAGATAAGAAAGGAAAGAGAAAGTAGGAGGAGGAAGATCATCCATGAATCCATTGAGAATAGAAACTCTGGTGACTGATTTGGTTTCTTTCTTCACCTAATTCTCTATAAATATAGCTTTTGTATATCACGCTAATTTTCTACCATACCATGTTTGGGTAATTATCCACTACATGATCTTTCTTTTAAATGTTTCTGTTCCTTTTCCTTAAATAAAATTGAGCTTCATTTAATTTCCAGGCCTCCTTTAGTGTTGCCAGGGCTCCATATTCTAAATTCAGGCCAAACAGGGTATGCTTATTTCTTAATTTGCTAAATCTTCTGTTTCCCCGTCTTTTGTTAGTTAATTTTTTTAGCATGGGGGCATCAGGTAGGGCTCTGAAAGTACCTATTGGTGCTGGGTTAGCCTTAGAAAGTAATATCATGAATGAAGGTAGATTAGCCCACTGGTGACAAAATCCAAATGAAAGAACCATCTTGTTTCCCAAATCAAAGATTTCTCAAAGATAATCAATGATTGATTATAAGTAGTGAAAACACATTTAATAATCTTTACTAATGAATTTGGACAAACACTTGGATTGATTAAAAACTAAATAATGAGTATGCTTAAAACTCTTGCATCCATCAGTAACTAAACTGTAAAGTTTAGTACCAAATAAGTTTATTTTTAGTATTGCATCATTAAGTAAAATTTGTGTTTAATAGATTCTGATCTTATACATCTATATGTTTTGATTTTTAACTTGGCCCTAGCTGACTATTTTGCAAACATTTCTTTTTAACAGTTCTATCAAGAGATAAATAATAAAACTCTATTAAAAAACAAGATTTCTACATGAAAACTCCAAACACCTTTTTAGACACATTAGTCTTAAAGCTCAAAGTGCTTATTTGGAATAACTCAGTTTTTTCATTTTAATATTAGCAATTCAGTTTAAATATGCTACACAAAATATTAACTAAATGTCTCATAATGTCATATTTCCTATATACTCTAATTTCTTTTATGGGACAAACATGGTTTGTCTTCCACATTTATGCTATACATAGGTTAATATTTTTGAAATGCCTTATATTTAGATTACCACTATAGAAGATTATGATTTATCAATTGTTTTAAACCACATATGAAGAAGACATATTTTTAAGGATTTTGAAGAATGGGAATTTTTATTTTTATAAAAGTCATAGAATCATACTTTGAAAATGTTGATGAGATTATGACTACCCAATCCAATCTGCTTTCAAGAACATTCACGATGATATTGCTGGAGTGTTTGAATTATTCTCAGGAGACCATGGCCCATTTCAGATCTAGTATTGGCAGCATATTTTGCTTGAATTCAGACTAGGCTCTTTGATTTTACAAATCTTCTGGACGATACTGATAGGAGAGTCGGTCCAGCATGCTTGAGTCTCCTCCAAGATTTGAGAAAGAACTTTGAACCTGTTATATTTGAATTCTCCTGAAGACAAGAATGGAAAGCATTAGAAAACTGAAGAGGTATGAAGTGGCAAACTGAGTTTTGTTGTTCCTGGAAATATTTAGTGACAATAAGAGACAATAGAATAAAATGAAAGGACCAAAAACATTATGAATTTTTTAAAATATCCCAGGGTTGTTTAGTAGACCCAGTTTATGTGTGTGTGCCCTTGGGGGAAAAAATTACTGGTGAGTTTTGGGATCTTCAATTAAAAAATGAAATAAAATTGTACTTTTTATAGAGATATAATATCTCCAATTTAATAGATAATTGCAAACTTTCATATCATCTTGGCTATATAAAGATTAAATCTATAGCATACTTTCTAAAATTTTTATTTTGAAAAGTTTAAGAATCACAAGAAGTGGCAAAAATAGTAGAGAGAGTGCCCAGACCCTATAACCACACTTTCACAATGATAACATTGCACTTAACTATAGATCATTTCAAAACCAGGACATTGACACAGGTACAAAATGATTAACTAAATTAAAGATTTTTATCAGAATTTACCAGCTGTACATACACTCAGGGTGTGTGTGTGTGTGTGTGTGTGTGTGTGTGTGTGTGTGTAAGGGAACAGGAAGACAGTACTCTGAAATGTTATTGTATGGGTAAATTCATGTAAACACCACCAGTCAGGATGTACGCTGTTCCATCATCAAGAAAATCCCACTTGTTACCCCTTTTAAATCACATCCTTGCTCCAATTCTAACCCCTTGGAAACTTCTATTTTATCATTCTCCATAACTATACTTTTATAATTTCAAAAATGTCATATAAATGTCATCATACATACAGTATGCAATTTTTTGAGGTTTTTTTTCACTAAGTATAATGTTTTTGAGTTGATCCAAGTTTTTGAATCAATAATTTATTTGTTCTTTTTATTGCTGAGTAGTTTTCCATTGTATGAATGTACTATGGCTTTTTTAATCCATCCACATCCACTCATTGAAGGACATTTCAGTGATTTCTAGTTTGGAATTTGCAAAGAAAGCTGCTAAGAACATTGTATAAAGATTTCATATCCATAAGATTCTATTCTTCTAGGATAAACACTCAGGAGTGTGATTACTGGATTGCATTATGAGTATTTTTAACATTTTATGAAACTGCCAGACTGTTTTCCAGTGGGACTGTGCCATTTTATGTTTTTGGCAGAAAATGTTTGAGAGATCCAGTTGCAGATAGGTAGTATTTTAAGTAATGTAAAATATTAAATTATTTTTCTCTGATTTCTTGGGCAGAGGCGACTTGGTCATAAAATATACCTGAGAAAAATTGCTGACGTGAATGCTACTACTGAGAAAGGAGACAGTATATAATTTACTCCTATGCAAAATTTTGTTTCCTGAAATGATCGAGTGGCTAAATTGACACAAGATTCCACTACTTAGAACTTTATACATTGCTTTTTATATTAATAAGGCCACATTCCTTTTTTTATTTCAGAATATTACAGGGGTACAAACACTTTGGTTGCATATATTGCCTTTGTACCACTACAAGAGTCCCCATCCCCCAGAAAGTGTGCACTACACCCATTAGGTATGAATTTACCCATCCTCTCCTCCCTCCTCCCACCTGCCCAACACCGGGTAAATGTTACTTCCATATGTACACATAAGTGTTGATTAATTAGTACCAATTTGATAGTGAGTACATGTGGTGCTTGTTTATCCATTCTTGTGATACTTCTCTTAGTAGAATGGGCTCTAGCTCCATCCAGGATAATACAGGAGATGCTAGTTGACCATTGTTTTTTTTATGGCTGAGTAGTACTCCATGATATACATATACCACATTTTGTTAATCCACTCATGTATTGATGGTCACTTGGGTTGTTTCCACATCTTTGCAATTGTGAATCATGCTGCTATAAACATTCTAGTGCAGACATCTTTATTATAGAATGTCTTTTTCTCTTTTGGGTAAATACTCAAGAATGGGATTGCTGGATCAAATGGTCATTCTACTTTTACTTCTTTGAGGTATCTCCATATTACTTTCCATAGAGGTTGCACTAATTTGTAGTCCCACCACCAGTGTATAAGTGTTCCTATCTCTCTGCATCCATGCCAACATTTGTTGCTTTGGGACTTTTTGATAAAAGCCATTCTTACTGGAGTATCATTTAACTCCAGACCGCATTCTTATTTCTGTTTAAAATAGACAATGGACTTTATTGCATGAAATTCACCCTAAACAAACCAGAATTCTCAGGGTCTTCAGAGATGTCTGGCCATTCATTAACAATACAGGGACAGGAGGACTCTAACTGGTTGAGGAAGCATTAGCAAGACTGGGAATGTGATGCAATCCCTGCAGCCAAATAAGAGTTACTTTAAAATAGCTCCTATTTAAAGAACCCATGTGTTCTTTAGAACCAAGATAACAACATCTTGTGTTATCTTCACAGTGAAAATAGACAATCCCTGGGAACATCTTACTGCAGCAGTAGGCTACTGTATTCATCCTTCAAGAGAACCATTTTAAACTATAGAACCAATTTATTCCTAAACAAACTGTATATGCCTATGAATTTTTTCTCCTGTGAAATGATAATAGGGACTCTGAGTCTTTGTAAAATATTGTAAATTTAAAATAGACAATAAGAAGGAGAGAAAAAGGAAGAAAACAGTCAATGATCTCACTGATCACACAGTGTACACATGGATGTAAGTGAGTCAGAACCACTCAGGTACAGCCAGTGGTTGTTTGCTCTCCACTCAGCTGAATTTGTGACCTAATTCATTTTCTTTTCATAGTGAACTTAAATGTTTCCTTTTGCAGACATATTGTGCCTGTAATTTATTAGTTTTTTTCCCTTTAAATTTTACCTGTATCTTGGTAAAATTGGACGTAGAAAGTCCCAGCCAAAAGTAACAAGCTTCTCTGACACACTATTTATAGCAATAATCACCATAACAGCCTCAAACAAGGAAGGGGAGTTTTTTTCTATAAAGGCAATGACACCAATAATAAGTTTCCGTTTATATCGTGCGCCTTCAAGGTAATCAACAGAAATAAAACAAACACATTCCTTTCACTGGTTATATTTCCCAAGGCAAGTTTATTATTATATCTCAAAAGCTATAAATTATCAATTGAAAACCAAATATGGATGTTATTATGCCCCAGGATGCCTTTATATGAGGATTAGAAATGATTTGATGATAGGAACTCATACTTAAACATTTTGAAAGAAACCACAGTGAAAGCATTCCTTTCATTACAATAATACTCAACAGATATTATATTAATAATAGATAGTTAAGGGAATATTGTAAAACATTTTGATGCAAGCTGCTTATCAGACACACTCTGTGGACAATGAAAGCCCAAGTTAAGCGTGTTTGACTGCATACTGTAAAACACTTATGTTCAAACTCAGGATTGGGTGAGCTGTACACAATTACTGGTGTCAGCAGTTTAAATATAGTTCTTGCTGAGAATACCTTTAAGATAACTGTTTAGACCCATGCATTTTGCCAAGTAGAGGCAATAATTGGTAACTGTCAGTGGTACCTGCAAACACCATGTTCCTCCAAGAATAACCTGAGATGATTAGCTCTCAGCAACTGGCTGCACTTTTGCTGACTTCTTAAGAGTGATTTTTCACACACAGTCACAGATAAACCCACTGTAACTGAACACAGATGATGACTCATTTCATGGCTTTCTGCTTGTCTCTTTCAGAACTGTATGTTGTTTCTGTTTTAGAAAGAACAAGCATCTATTTTTAAAAGAAGGGTGGGTTTACTTCATTATTATTCAGAAAAGGACAAAGCAGGCATCTTATAATCTTATTCTGTGACATGCAAAACATCCTTGGATTTGGTTCCATAAATATAGCAAAGTTTTACTTAAAGGAACAATGTCAAAGTGACCTTGAAGCCTATCTATAGACTTTTGTGTGCTGCTACAGTAAATGCAGAATTCAAATTGAGTTTCCCTGCAAAACGCATTTTGGAAGGAGACATTTCTAGAGATTACAGATGGTTCAAAAGCAATTTAATGCTGGGTACACTTGGGGTGCTGTCTGATTCATGAATAATGAGGACATTTACTTGTTCACTTGATATATGGTATTTGAACAGAACTCAATGAGTATTTCTTACGGAGAAGGTGTCAGCTTGGAGTGGTTATGTATAGGGTACTTGCCATAAAAGGGTTCAGAGTTTGAATTAATGTCAAATGAGACTAATTTTCTTTTATTTTAAAATAAAATATATTATTTTCCTGAGAACTTAATAAAGTAAAAACACTTGTCAATGTTGAAAATTAAATATTAATGAATTACTGTTTATAAAATTCACTGTAATCATGTAAAAATATTTTTTTCTGATCTGTACCTTACCAAAAGAACAAAATTTTATTTTTTAATTCACTGGCCCCGTATATAATCAAACTTCACGAACAGAAAATTGAATAAGTTTGTATATCATGAGGTAGGTTAATGACCAAACCATTCCCACCCTTTGCTCTCAGCCTATAATTAAAATCAGAGTTTTTATTAACTATATGCTAAAGTTTCATTAACTGTATGGTAAAATCAGTTGTAGCCTTATTCTAGTTATGTGTGTGTTTGCGAGTCTGAGTCTGCTCATTTTTGTTGTTTGTTTTTGTGTCCTCTTGAATCCACACTGAAGATATTTCTTTTGTTTGTGTTTGCTTTTTGCTTTCTTTGTTTATCTTATGTTTGATTGTTTCTTTAATATTCCCGTAAAGTAATTCATTATTTGCAAATAGTAAATAACCAGATTTTAAATATTTTATATTATGTCTCCTGTTGCTGTTACTAAGCACTTACTTCTTAACGTGAAAGCTTCAAAGAAAATCTGAACAACTGATATTATAGACACAGGTCC
>NW_012150829.1:107577-111286 GCF_000956105.1 Propithecus coquereli
GATTATTAGTGAATATTATAAAAAATTAAACAATAACAAACTGGAAAACCAAGAGAGAATGTATAAATTTCTGGACTCATACAACCTAACAAGTTTGAATCAGAAAGAAATAGAAAACCCAAACAGACTATATCAAGTGATGAGATTGAATCAATAATAAAAAAATCTATCAACAAAGAAATGCTCAGGACCAGATGGCTTAGTTGCTTTATTCTACCAAACTTCAAAGAAGAACAAACACCATCTCTCCTCAAACTTTTCCAAAAAATTGAGGAGTAGGGAATTGTCCATAATGCATTCTTTGAGGCCACATTACCCTTATACCAAAACCAGACAAGGACACAATAAATAAAGAAAACTACAGGCCCATATTCCTGATAAACATAGGTACAAAAATCCTCAACAAAATACTAGCAAACAATCCAACAGCACATCAAAAATTTAATAAACCATGGTCAAGAAAGATTTATACCAGGAATACAAGGATATTTCAAGATATGCAAATCCATAAACATGGACCATCACTCAATAGAATGAAAGACAAAAATCGTATGATGGGCCAATCATTTAAAAAGACAGACCAGGGAGGGAAAAATGGTGGAGTAAAGGTGAATTCCTAGCTCCCTGCTCCCAGAAAAAGAGGTGAAGAACTCGGTCTGCTACGCAGGAGTTCATTGCTCCCCCACAAGAAGAACATTGTGAAACTGCAGAGAAACAGCATGGGACACACAACACAGGGGAAAAAAGTGGTGAATGGGAGATAGGATTGCGAAGTCTGGAGAGTGTAAGATAAACAATAAAGAATAGAGCTTGGACTGCTGCACTGGCCTGGCCAGTGAGTGCAATGGGATCTGACCCAAAGGAGAATGTTCTACTTCCCCACTGACCTCCACACCCATTCAGACAGGGACCTGCCTAAAGTCGATGCAAAATCGCAGGAGGAGACACTGGGTTCTGTGAAGAGCAGACAATAGTGGGAAGTATCTTGAGCTCTCTGGAGCTCTGTGCTGGGACTGCACTGGGCAGGGAAGGGACTGGTCTGAGCTACCTATTGAGGAACTCAGGAGACAGACACCTGCCTCTGATGGTCAGCGGGACCAGAACAACAGAGGTGAATGCTGAAGAGGGGACTGAAACCTGGAAACCACTGTCAGCAATTAGGCTGGCTCAGCATGGGTCAGAAAGTATAAGACCTCCTGTGGGAGGGCAACACACAAGAGACAACGGGCATCCTGTTGACTCGGCTCCCCAATCCAGCATCTGCTAACTCCTGAATGGTCGCCCCCAGCCCTAGCACTCTGCGGGTGGGTGGCCATTTTTGGGGTCCACAATCCAGACACTGTGGTGAGCTACGGTTTCCCATGGCACCCTTCCTCCAGCCTGGGGACTCTCACGACAGGCTCCACCCTTCCATAACCTATTGTCAACTAGCCAGCCCATTTTGATGGGTGTATTTGAGTACTTCTTCAGCCATGGGAGGCTAATACCTGTGGGATTCATAGGTGCTGGGGAACTGGGCAGACTCAGGCATCACTCTTCCCCCTAGGGCAGTGACTTTCACACCAAAAGTGGTAGGCTCCACCCCTGGAAGTAGGAAGAGGGCAAGAAAAGGCACTTCACCTGTACAACTGGCGTGAATCTCTGGGGCCTTGGCGCAGATCAATAGTTGACAGCCTAGTAACTCGGCCTGTCAAACCGGCTTAGGTCATCCAGTAGGATCATAACTCTGGGGCCTAATCTCTGCGTGGGGGCAGCTGCCAACAGTGGGATTCCCAGCCATGGAAGGAAAATCCCGGCAGGAGGCCACGGCAGGTGTACCAAGTAACCCCTCCCATCAGGAGTAGCCTCCCAAGTGTCATGGAAGAACCCCGAATAACATATTAACTGCTCCCCATCGGGGCAGGTCAAGCAACCATAGAAGCACACACATCCAGTCTGTTAGACAGCAGCTGAGATCTGCCTTTCTTCTACCACCACTTTAAGGGGGACTAGGGTCCAAGTAACCCTCAGGAGTGGCAAGATCCTTCCTAAAGATTGGGGCATTAGTATTCCTCACCTGGTGACCAGAAACCAGCATGGATTCATCAGATTACCTCAATAACTGGCTACGCCACACAATCTATAATCAATAACAGAGAGGGTAATCCCATAGCTCAACACAGCGCCCTCCCTCTCAAATTACTAGAGAGCAGTGGAGTTATACACACAGATGTGATTCACCACATGGGAGCTTAAGCTGGGGGGCCACTCACTAATCTCCACTGGAAAGAGATGAAGACAATAGGTCAGAGGTAACCCAACTTGACAAAATACCTCTAAGGCAATACAAGACCAGCATTCCTCCTCCCACCACTGTTAAGGAACGTCCTTTGGGGGCTTGAAGTTAAGGGCACAAACCAGTCCTAGCACTCCCAGTTCTCAATCAATTGCCCTGATAAGAAAGAACCAGAGAAAGAACACAGGAAATATGAAAGATCAGAGAGAAAAGTCACCTCCAAAAGAAATCATGAGACCCTCAAAATCAGATACTAATTTAAATGAAACTATTAAATTGATGGAGGAAGAATTCTGACTATGGATTGTGAGGAAACTCAATGGAATTGAAGAGAAAATAAAACCCAACACAAAGAAACCATAAGAACAATTCAGAAAATGAATGAAAAATTCTCTAAAGAAATTGAAATGTTATGAAAAAACCAAACATAAATCTTGGAAATGAAGGAGGCATTCAAGGAACTTCAAAACACAGTTGAAAGCCTTAAAAATAGAATAGATTAAGTAGAGGAGAGAATCTCAAAGCTTGAAGATAATGCCTATATGCTAAACAAATCAGATGAAGAAAAAGAACACAGAAGTAAGAGACAAGAGCAGAATGTACAAGAAATGTGGGACTATGTAAAAAAACCAAATATAAGAATTGTGGGCATCCCAGAGAGAGAAGAAGAAAATACACAAGGGCTGGAAAATCTATTTCTTGGAATACTGGAAGAAAATATGCCTGGCCTGGCCAGAAACCTATATATCCAAATACAAGAAGTACATAGAACTCCTGCGAGACTCAACATGAAGAGGCAAATACCATGTCACATAATTATCAGACTAGCCAAAGTAAACATGAAAGAGGAAACCCTTCATACAGTAAGACAAAAACAACAGATAACCTACAAAGGAAAACCTATCAGACTAACTGCAGACTTCTCAAATGAAACCCTACAAGCCAAAAGGGACTGGGGAAACACCCTGAATATTCTTAAACAGAAAAATAGCCAACCTAGTATTCCTTACCTGGCAAAATGAGCTTCATCTACAAGGAAGAAATAAAGACTGTCCCAGACAAGCAATCACTGATGGAATTTGCAAAGATCAGACCTTCTCTTCAGGAAGTACTCAGACCTGCATTACACACAGAGCAGCGCAATAGAAACCCACAAAATTAAAAATACTCAAGAGTTAAAGCCCAGAACCCAATTCCACAGTGGCTCAAGAGGTAAAATAAAACAATAAGAACTTACCAATAATATGAACAGAAATCTACCCCAAATGTCAATCCACTCAATAAATGTGAATGCCTCGAATTGTCCTTTGAAGAGACATAGACTGGGTGAATGGATAAAACATTATAAGCCAAGTATCTGCTGTCTCCAGAAAACACATCTAACCCACAAAGATGCTTTCGGGCTCAAGGTCAAGGGTTGGAAAACAAACTTTC
>NW_012150829.1:112936-114553 GCF_000956105.1 Propithecus coquereli
CTTAACAAAATAGGCATAGATGGGACATTCCTTAAAATTATTAAGGCCATATATGACAAACCACAGCCAATATCATATTGAATGGGGGAAATTGAAAACATTCCCTCTTAGAACTGGAACCAGAAAACGTTGCCCACTATCTCCACTTCTATTCAACATAGGGCTGGAAGTCCTTGCCAGAGCAATCAGACAAGAGAAGGAAATTAAGGGTATCTGAATGGGGGCAGAAGAAGTCAAACTCTCATTCTTGCTGATGATATGCTATTATATCTAGAAAAGCCCAAGGATTCAGCTAAGAAACTCCTGGAATTAATAAACGAATTTAGTAAAGTCTTAGGATACAAATTAATGCACACAAATCAGTGGCATTCATATATGCCAATAACAGTCAAGCCAAAAATCATATCAAAGATGCAACACCTTTCACAATAGCATCACAGAAAATTAAATATTTAAGAATATATTTAATGAAGGAAGTGAGAGATATTTATAGGGAGAACTACGAAACACTGAGAAAAGAAATTGCAGATGATGTGCACAGATGGAAATGCCTACCATGCTCATGGATTTGTAAAATCAATATTGTTAAAATGTCCATTCTCCCTAAAGTGATCTACAGAATTAATGCAATGCCTATCAAAATTCCACCATCATTCTTTACAGATTTAGAAAAATAATTCTATGCTTCTTCTGGAACCAGAGAAGACCTCATATAGCCAAAGCAATCTTAAGCAAGAAGAAAAAATTGGGAGGCATCAGTCTTTACTACAAGGCTATAGTAACCAAAACAGCATCACACTGGCACAAGAACAGAGATATAGACCTTTGGGATAGGACAGAGATGCCAGATATAAAATCATCTCGTATTGTCATCTAATCTTCGACAAAGCAGATAAAAGTATACCTTGGAGAAATAATCTCTATTCAATAAGAGGTGCTGGGAAAACTGGATATCCATATGCAGAAGATTGAAACTGGATCCCCATCTCTCACCTCTCACAAAAATCAACTCATGTTGGATAGCAGACTTAAACCTAAGGCATGAAACCTTAAGAATTCTGGAGGAAAATGTGGGGAAGACTCTTTTAGACATAGGCCTAGGCAGAGAATTTATGAAGAAGACCAAAGCAATCACAGCAGCAACAAAAATAAACAAATGGGACCCGATAAAATTCAAAAGCTTCTGCATAGCCAAGGAAACTGTCCTTGGAGCGAATAGACAACCTACAGAATGGGAGAAAGTATTTGCTTTCTGCATATCCAATAAAGGCCTAATAATAAGAATCTATATAGAACTTAAGAAAATCAACAAGAAAAAAATCAAACAACCCCAATAAATGAGCAAAGAACCTCAATAAAAACTTTTCAAAAGAATACAGACTAATGGCCAGGAAACATATAAAAAAGTGTTCAACATCTCTAATCATTAGGGAAATGCAAACCAAAACTACAATGAGATATCACCTAACTCCAGTGAGAATGGCCTCTATCAAAAAGTCCCAAAATAACAAATGCTGGTGTGGATGTGGAGAGATTGGAACACTCTTACAGTGCTGGTGGGACTGCAAATTAGTACAATCCCTGTGGAAAGTAATTTGGAGATACCTCAAAGAGCTA
>NW_012150829.1:115177-139440 GCF_000956105.1 Propithecus coquereli
ATAAATAAAAAGAAAGGTGGGAGTATTCTGAAAGAAGTGAGGACTTTTAATGTATGATATTTAGCATGATTTCCATAAGTCATTCTTACCATTGTATGGCATCTCAAGGTCATCAATTATGACCCAGAATGAAGATAATCAACCAACCTAGTTAGAGTCTATGACATGAGTCTCCTAAGTGCAAATTCAGTGATTAAAAAACTTGCCACGCACGTTTTAGCTCACTCATGTAAGCTAAAGGGCACGCTTCGCATGGAAAGAGTTAAGATGTAAGATTAATGGTACAGAAAAGCTGAACTCGAGGCACTTCAGAGATGTTTGATGTGGAAAGGAATCTCAAGAATAGATGGGAAACTGTCAGTGGCATTAATGCTGAGTTGGTAATCTCCAACCATCAGGTACGGGGCCCAGTCCACATATTCCTTTAAATTACCCTTTCTTGTTGGGGGATTGAGTTTGGTATCTCATACTCTAAACAAGACTTTATCTGCACATTTAAGAAGAGGCCTATGCCCTAGAATAAAGTTTTAGAATACCTTTAGAGATTTTGTCCAAATTTCTTCAATTTCAAGAAAATAAGAAGGTAATCCTCCGATCCACTAGTCTCTTGTTTCTAAAGTAGTATTTGGAGTATATTTGTTTAATGTGCAATCAAATGGAGATTATAAAAACATAACTTGGGGGTCTATGAAAGATGGATTCTTTTTACAGATGAAATTGTATGATGTATAGCGAGTTGAATTTTGCATAGAGATTTTATATACTAACCCAGATATTGGGATTATAGTAACTATTCAGGCACTTAATCAAGCCAATATTTGTGTTTCAAAAGGCATTATTAAAGATACTGAATTATTTTCTTCTTTTATAAACTATGACTAATGATTATCAGCCCCCAAGAAAATTATAACTGAACCCTTTCACATTCTGTGGTCTTGTCCCAAATTGAAAGTAGAGGAAATTAGTCTTTGACCTCCCTGGCCTCTTTGCTGTGTTTTCCTTTCCTTCCCCAGTGATGCCTCCTTATTCCCTGGGTACATAATGATTTTATAACCCTTTACTTCTCTGCTTTACCTGTTAACCTCTGCTCTCATAAAAACACCCAAATGGAATTTATACTACATTCCAAAAGACTCATTTAAACATTTTGTGTTATCCTTCTCAGGAATATTTGTGTTTTATGAAGTTCTACTTAATCATTGAATAAAGCTTTAATAGTGGCATGAGTGACGTGATGGATGAGGCATTATTTTGAAGCAATAATGGCTTTTCCAGTGCCTCAGACACAGCAGTATGTTCAGATATGCTGAACATGCTGGCATGTTCATGAGGTGAGCACTCCATGGTACATGCAAAACTGTTGCAAAGAAAAAGACACGGGAGAGGGGAGGAAGTAAAGGTCAAAGAACACACACTGATTATGACAGCAGCACATGTATTTGGACAGTTGTAACATAATGGGAAACTTGGGTTTTATTCAATCTCAGAATGTTTCCCTTCTACATAAATATTAAGAAGAGTATATCATGAGTTAAAATGTGAAATTTACATTACAGTTGTCAATTTAAAATCAATCATCACTCCCTTCTACAATATATCTCCTTTTAAAGAATAAAGTTTTGTTTTTCAATGTCTTAAAATAGTGTTTGAATAAAATTCCCTCAAAGGATTGCTATTTAAAACCTGAATTTCCTTTGCAGAAGGTCAGTGCATTCTCATGATTTTAGAGCAAGTCTAACCAATCTAACCCTTTCTTGTTTTTACATGATTTGCAGAGCTCTGCAGAAATTGCACATCTGGCTCTTTGCCTGTGCACCTGATGTTATCTCAGGAGAAATTACATAAATTAAAGACAGACACAGAAAGAGTCTTTCTGAATTCAAAAGAATAGAATACATATTTAAGATAACAAAATACGTTAGAAAATGTAACCGATACTAGTGGTATTAAGCTAGGAAGCTAACAAAATGATGACAGTGTAAAATAAATGATGTGAAGAGAACAACAAAAATAATATAAATTAGAATGAAAAAATATATTTTGTGGGCCCAGGAGAACATTTAAATTATTTTCCTTCTTTCATTCCATAGGTGGGAGGTGGGACTTTGGTCATTAACATTCTCTCTCTTTCTTTCACTTTTGCAAATAGTAAGAACTTGGCTTGACAAATTCCCTCAGTTTTTGCTTATCTGGAAAAGACTTAATTTCTCCATCAATTGTGAAACTTAGTTTTGCAGGATACAAAATTCTAGGCTGGCAGTTGTTCTGTTTATGAAGATTGATGATGGGGCCTCGATCCCTTCTAGCTTGTAAGGTTTCCACCGAGAACTCTGCAGCTAGCCTGATGGATTTTTCCTTTGTAGGTTGATACTTTGTTCTGGTTGCTTGCAGAATTTTCTCCTTCATTTTTGCTTTGGCCAGATTGATTACTATGTGTCTTGGAGATGTCCTATTTGCTGTGAATGTTCCCTGTCTTTGATGACCACCTTGTGTCTGTATGTCTGAATCTCTGGAGATACCAGAGAAGTTTTACTCAATAATAGGTTTTCTGTGCTTTTATCTCTTTCTTCTTTGCTCTCAGGGATACCTATAATTCGAATGTTAGTTCACTTCACATAGTCCTGTATCTCTTTCTGTGATTGCTCAAACCTTTTTATATTCTTCTCTGCCTCTTTAAATGACTGGTTTATTTTGAGAGACTTGTCTTCAAGCTTTGAGATTCTTTCTTCTTTTAGGTTTAGTCTGTTGTTGAAACTTTCTGCTGTGTTTTAAAATTGCCTAAATGACTCTTTTATTTATTAAAGTTCTATTATATACTTTCTTATGTTGTCTAGATCTTTAGCGACTTTTTCATTGATTTCCTGAAATTTTCTTGGCTTCTTTTTGTTGGTTTTTAACTTTCTCTTCAATTTCATTCACCTCATTTGCCATCCATGTTCTGAATTCCATTTCTGTTATTTCAGCAGTTTCCTTCTGGGTGGCATCCATTACTGTAGCTCCATTGACATCCCTTGGGGGGTGGTGAACTATTTTGTTTTTCTGTGTTTCCAGGGTTCTTTTGCTTGTTTCTTCTCATCTGGCTCCTTTTCTCTTGGCTCTGGGTTAGTAGGATTGCAGGGCACCTGTTCTTCTTTGCTGGTATTTCTCTTCTTTAGTTAGGGGAAGGGGAGGACTCTAGATGGAGCTTTTTTGTCCTGTTCTAGAATGTTGACCCATCAGAGGAGGGGGAGATGCACTGAGAGCCTGTAGAACAGCTCTTCTGTTTTAACTCATTCCCCTGTGATTACCACAGTTCGAGCCAATGATGGATGATCTTCGTGTGTGGTGGTGGGACATTCCCTAGCTCATTACTGGAAGTTCAAGTTGGAAGCTATCTGTTGTGGAGGATTGCTGTGGCCAGGGCCACTCAGTGGAGGTGACAGGGCAGCTGGGTGAGTCAATTTAGGCAATGGATGTGGATGACTGGGCTATGAGCATTTGCACAACCTAGGTCGAGGAGTAATGTAATGGCTGCTTAGGACTGAGGGGTCCTGAGTAAAGTGGTAGACCTTTTTCACCAGCCCAGCAGCAGTGGTGGAGACTCAGTGATGGGGTCTTGGGGTATATGAACAACTCTGGAATCTCAGGGTTTTTGTGGCAGGCCTGGCAGAGGCCCTGGAGCTACATGGTCAGAGCCTTGGGCTAAGACACAGCAAGAGGTTCAGAACTGGCTCTGGGGATTACAGGAGCAGATCCACACATATGGAGGGATATTCTGCCAGTGTGGAGACTGCTGTTACCTAGTCGCACAGGCAGGGGTTTGTCTTAGTGGCCCAGCGACTGCACAGGATGGGCAGAGCCACTGGTTGTTCAAGGTTCTCCCCTCCACTTAGGACTCACTGAGGCGGTCACCCAAGTGTTGCCAGGTATCTGAGGCTTCTTCTCTGCTCAGATACCATGCAGGCATTCTTGGCCCCCAGTCACAGGGCATAACACAGGGCAATGTCTGTTCTGTCTGCTCCCTCCCTAGCCCAGCAGACATGATGTAAAGACTACTGCTGGAGGGCTGAGTCCCAAGTAGCCCTGGCTCCATTCCTTATAGTGATCAAGATGACATCGGTTACACAAACCTGGGACTGGCAACCACCAGATCTCTTCTGCACCTGCTCTCCAGTGCAGTGTCTCTGCACAGACTCTGAGCAGCTCCCTGATCAACCCAGAGTTCTGCAGTGGAGGAGGGAGACCTTCTATAGCTCAAACTTCCTGCAACTTTTATTTCTCTCCTAAAAAGTGACACCCCCTTGGGCTGCTTTTATTCTGCTGTCTTCCTCTCTTCCCAGCAGTGTGAATTGTATTGGAGCTCCCAACTTAATCTCTGAAATGGTGGGTGGTGCTTGTGAGTGAGAATTGGCCATGCCCTATTTGTTTGAGTCAGTAGATGCTGTAATGAGCTGTACAGTTGTTCTCCCTGTTAGTGGTTGATGCTTGCAGAAAAGAGCCAACTGTAGATACGTTCTTTTGTGCCTGTAATAGGCTCTAGACCCTCAGGATAATCATTTGAATGCCCCAGGCAGTGGGAGGAGCCCTATAGCTCCTGGAAGATTGCTTGTTCCCCATCACAGCAGAGGTGGGTGGAGGAGCAAGGATGTGTAGGGTCAAGCAAGCCTGGAAAGCTTGGAAAAATCTCTGCAGGGATCAAAGTTTATCTCCCAGGCCACTGGAAAAAGCCTCTGGGAGGGGGGCTGAAGCAGCCTCACCAAACTGGAAGGTATTATCATGGGGAAGGGACCATCAGTAATTCACTGACTGGCTAGCAGGAGTGGGCTCCACCCCTCTTGCTCTGCCCCTGACCCCAAAAGTCTCCCTCCAGTGTCTGGTTGCAAACAGTCTCCCAAACTCACCACTCTTAACAGTAATGGTGCCATAGGCTGGGAACTTTCCCACTGGAGTACCCACTCCATTCTGAAAGTGCAGCATTCCTATGGGGGGAGGGGGCGTGGGCACTCCACCAGATTGCCAGGGCTGGAACCCACACTGTACTCTGCCATCAGTTCTACCCATGTGGGCTCCCTTGCCTCCTGAGTCTAGCTCTCCCATTTATGCCCCCTAGCAACCTGCTCAAGTCCTGGTGGTGCAGGATCCTGCATGTGCCTGCGTGTCTGCATCATGAATATGGAAGTCTGATTATCTTACCATCTGCTCAGAATTTTTCTCACTTCTCTGTGGCTCCCAGAACTGTCTCATACTCATATTTGAGTTCTGGGGCATTGATGGTGATAAACTCAGTGCTGGATATTTGGTTTTGGTTTTCCATGGGGGTTGGGTAGTGAAGCCAGCTTGCCTCTAACCATCATTTTGGAACTGGAAGTCTTCTGTTTGTTTTCTTGATTCTCATTTTTTTTCTTTTGTCTGTCCTTGCTTTCCCATTGGATTCTATCTTGCTTTATTTATACTGTTTTAAACTATCTTATTTTATAGTTTTCTGAACGGCTGCTCTAGATCTTATATTATACATGTATAACGTATTATAACCTACTAATATTGATGCATCACTACTCTAAGTACTGAAATTTTACTTTCATTTAGATTTCTTTTTCTTCTCACTTTGAAAATGTAGTTGTCTGAAGTATTTCATATATTAAGCACCACATCAGATGGTGTTATATTTTTCACTTGAATCATAAAACATAACTTAAGAAGTTCATGAGAAATAAAATAGTCTAGTATATGTACCCCTAGTTTTACCTATTCTGTTGTTCTTTACTTTTGAAGTTCCAAGCTTTTTCTTTTATCACTTTCTATTTTGAGAGCTTTCTTTAGCCATTTTTTAAGAGTAGGTCTTATTTCTCCCTTGTCTGAGAATGACTTTATTCCTCTTTCATTCCCAGATAGTTTTGTTAGATATAGATTTCATGAATGACAGATCTTTTCCTTCAGCACTTAAAAAATATTATGCCAGTTCCTTCTGGCCTCATAGTTTCAGATAAGAAATTCACTGTCATGCAAATCAGTGTTCTCCAATAGGTTATGTGCTCTGTATTTACTTGGTAAATTTTTTTCTTTGGCTTTGTTTTGTAGAAGTTTAATTAGGATGTGTTGGCTTGGATTTCTTTGGGTGTGCCATATTTGGAGTTTGCTCAGCTTCTTGAATCTGTAGGTAGCTATCTTTTGCCAAATATAGAAAATTTTCAGCTATTATTTGCTTTAATACTTTTTCAGCCATACATTCTTGCTCTTCTTTTTGGGAACTTTGAAGATATGAATGTTAGATCTTTTATTGTTATTCCAGACATCCCTAAGATTTTGTTCATTTTTTCTTTAAAGTCTATTTTCTCTCTGTTGTTCGAATTGAGTGGATTCTATTGATCTGTTCTCAAATTCAGTGATTCTGTATTCTGTAATCTCCACTCTATTACAGAGCTTATCCAGGAAGGGTTCTCCCCACCTTCCTTTCTGCTATTGAATTTTTCAGTTCTATAATTTGTATTTGGTTCTTTCCTTACACATTTTATTTCCTTTTGAGATTTTCTACTTTTTCATTTGTTTCAAGGGATTTCAGAATTGTTGTTGACGCAATATTATGGTGGTTGCTTTAAAATCTTTGTCATATATGCTGAAATATTTATGGATTAAATAATATTATATAAAGGATTCACTCCAAAATAATTTGAGGGAGTAGTGGGAAGGGGTATAAATAAAACGAAATTAGCCTTAGGTTGTCAATTGTTAAAGCTTGGTTATCAGTACATTTTAAATTTTTCATAATAAAAAATGATGGGTAAGCCTCTGAAATGCACATTCTTCTAATATAAAAGATTAATTTTTATATTTCAAATATTATATATACATTCATTATTGTGAAGATTTGTTGATACCACAAAACAGGTTGGTCTTACTTGTATAAATTTCTCCTTTTTAATAGAGATAGAAAGTGAATGCAAATAAATAAGGAATTCAACATGCAAAAATATAGTTTTTGACCTAGAGCTAATTAGGAGAGTTCATCTGTTCCTAGAAAGTAATTTTTATAATAAATGTCTCCTGTGTTTTCCTCATCTAGGATTCAATGTCTATGGGGAATCAATATCTTAAATTCAAAACATGGACTTTTCTTATGAAGAAAATAATTTCATTTTTATACATTATAAGCATAAATCTATATTTATATAAATCTGTATATATGTACATGTATATACTTTAAATAAAAATATATTTTTATAACCCAGCACTACATTTTACATGGAAAATTTGTCTTATATTTTCCCAGCTGCATCTTTTTCTCTTATTCTTTTATTAGTTGGTACATTCAATGTTATTTTGATCCACATAGACAGCTGGCATACAGGAACCATCATTTTTCTCTAAGCTACGGATAGTTTGTCTTTGCAGCCTAAATATAATCTGTCAAATTCTATATATCTCTTTTGTGTTTGTGACAATGCATCAGAAATAAGAAAAATCACGATTATAGTACTTTCTCCAATAAAAGATGTTTTTACTGTTTTATATATTTATATGCATTTTAATCTTCATCTTACACATTACTTATAAATATTTAATTATTGTACATAGAACATTACATTCAAATATCAGTATAAATGGGAGAGAAAGAAATTTTTCCCTGTTGCTATTTTATTTGGAATCTGCTGGTACGTGATGAAGCAACTGTTAAGACTCTAGGCTTTAGTTATTCCACTACATGTTCAATGCTTAGATAAAGCATTATATCATCACCCCCAAGGAATAGGCATCTCTGCAGAAAGTTAGATCTTCAGGGAAAGGCTTTGGGGAAAGTATACTCTTCCTCCTTGTTGTTTACCATCCCAACTCCAGGCATGGAAAAATATTGTACATAAGCTGAACAGAGGTCAAACAGAGGTGAGTAAAGTTCATGTAAAGGTCAATAGAGAGAACTTGTTCTGGGATAAATAAATCAAAGGATCTTCAGGGAAGGTCATATTGGACACAACCTGACTACCTACATCCTAGCACTATAAGCAACTAGTGGTTTCCCACTTAAAACATTAAGTGCTTATATTTATGCACGTTCAAAAAAACTTTGACTTAGTGAAGTATTCTTGAAAATAAATTTAAACTTCCTCATTAAAATACTAAATTTGCACATCTGTCTTACTCAAGAGGAAATTTTAGCTGCCTTATGGTAGAAATTATAGATGAGAGATCATTTTCAGTGAACACATTTCTAAAAATACCTATTGAGCACAAATATAGTTCATTAATAAGTGAATGGAATGAAATTGAGTACTATACCGCAGCTGTTATATTCATAAACCATGTGGGGAAAAGCAAACTATAGCAAATACATATTTAAACCTCTAAGATAATGAGATATGAAATAATAGCTTACACTTACAGAGATCTCTAAAAGTAATCATTGTCCAGAATTCTTAAAATTAGTGCACAAAAAATCTTATTAGAATCAGTAAGACATAGAGTCAAGTGACAGTGACTTAGTACCATTTCTGACATGATAATTTTACAGAAGTCTTATAACAGTTATGTATAGTTTTCAAAATATTTTATAAATCAAGGAGTTAATAAAACTCCTTGAATAATAATTATAATATTAGTGTACTCAATATAGATTATATCAGCAACAATAAATCAACAATTATCCAATTTCTACCTTAAGACGTTGATTATCTATGCATTAATTAAGCTGTATTCAGCCTGAGATGAATGCTTTCAGTTTTCCAAGCAATCATTTCATTCATCAATACTTAGTTTTGTGCTCACTAAGAGAATTGGAAAGGCTGTTCCTTGTTCAATTTCTTCTTGGTGATTATTGACAAGGGGGATACAATGAGTTTGAGAAATCTGAAGATATCTTTGACTTGCAGCACCATTTTTGGTCACAAAATACACTACCATACCCTAATTTATTAGTCTTGTTGATGACCTTTAAGAGGAAAAATAACATTTCTTTGAACAATAAAAAGATATCTAGGCATTGAGTACAGGTTTGTGCATGGAAAAGAGAATCAGACATCACTATGATAACACACATATTCATTTTCATTTCCTCTAATACTTGACGCTTTGCAGCTGTTTTGAACAAACAAATAAAAACAATAATAGAAACTTACACATACAGTCATTTACACAGCTAGATTTGTTTTAAGGTGTTTTACTCGTAGCTTGTTATCCATGTCTGCTGACAGTCTGGCAAGCGATAAAGCAAGGATGGCAAGATGAATTCAAATACACTGTGTTCCTTCCTGGAGATCTTTGTAAACAAAATCAATGTCTGCAGAAAAATATTGAATTCTTGTGTACTTAAACAAGAATACTCCATAAGATATTCTGAACTCAATAAGAAGAAATTGCTAATGCCATTAGAATAAATAAAATTTACATTTTCTCTGAAAATATCCATAGACTTTCTGTGAAAGGTGAAATATACAAACATTTATTTTCAACATATCTGACTTGATGACTCTGTAAAGTATATATCCATTTTGAAAAATAGAATACTATTTTAAATGCATATGAATATTTGTTTATACCCTCTACCTTGTATATGCCAGTTTGTTTCTGTATTCGAGGTATTATTTTATGAAATAAGAATAATAGTTTTTCTATTAGGACGTGTTATCATGACACATTATTAACTAATGAGTACTGGCAAGACATGTATTTAGTTGCCAGTACTTAAATAGAACATTTATTAGAGATAGATGATAGACAGACAGATAGATAGATATGAAGATATACAATTATTATAATATCTATTACACATTGTAATACTTGTGTGTGTGTATATGTCTGCTATGAAGCATGTAACTTCTTTTCTTTCACACAGACTTCATTTTATTTGAAAATAGCTAGAGTACATGACAATAAGATCCAATCTCACCCAGTTTTTGTTTGTTTCCTTGCTATCTGAGAAAAGTAGATTACTAAGAATCACTGGAGGGAGAAGAGTTTTAACAAGCCTAAGGTAAATATTTTACTGGGCCACCTTTTTTGTATAGCTTGTACATATATAGGTATTCTGTTCTTTCTTTTTTAAAATTTATTTTTAAATTTCAGAATATTATGGGAGTACAAACAATTTGTTTACATATATTGCCTTTGCATCGCCCAAGTCAGAGCTACAAGTGTGTCCATCCCCCAGACTGTGGGCTTCATAACCATTAAGGGTGAATTTACCCATCCCTTCCACCCCCCTCCCACCTGCCCAACACCTGATGAATGTTGCTTCCATGTGTGCACATAATTGTTGATCAGTTAGCACAAATTTGATAGCAAGTACATGAGGTGCTTGTTTTCCCATTCTTGTGATATTTCACTTAGAGGAATGGTCTCCATTTCCATCCAGGTTAATACAAGAGGTATTAGTTCACCATTTTTTTATGGCTAAGTATTACTCCATGGTATACACATACCATATTTTATTAGTCCACTCATGCATTCATGGGCACTTCGGTTGTTTCCACATCTTTGCAATTGTGAATTGTGCTGCTATAAACATTAGAGTGCAGATGTCTTTATTATAGAATGTCTTTTTTTTTTCCTTTGGGTAAACACCCAGTGATGGGATTGCTGGATCAAATGGTAGTTCTAATTTTAGTTCTCTGAGGTATCTCCATATTACTTTTCACAGAGGTTGGACTAGTTTGCAGTCCCACCAGCAGTGTGTGAGTGTTCCTATCTCTCTGTGTCCACATCAACATTTGTCGTTTTTGGACTTTTTGATAAAAGCCAATCTCACTGGAGTTAAGTCATCTCTTGTTGTTTTGATTTTCATTTCCCTGATGGTTTGAGATGTTGAGCAATTTTTTTATGGTTTTTGGCCATTAGTCTGTCTTCTTTTCAAAAAATTTCTGTTCATGTCTTTTGCCCACTTTTTAATAGGGTTGTTTGATTTTTTTTCTTGTTGATTTTCCTAAATTCTATAGAATTTAGCACCTCAGCTAGCTAAAATGTCTAGAATTTCTAGGAAATTTGAAATTCTGCAATTTACTTCTTTTGGATTTTCGTTGTTGACAGGTTTCATATTGAGCTACATCAATTAATTATGAATTATGAATCAATTACTATTTATTTTAACTCTATAACATTTTCAGGTAGTAAAGGGGAATTAATATTGCATTTGCCTTTATTTTATGAATTTATTCATTAGTGTCTTGAATGTCACATATTTTTGCAATTAGTAAAAATAAAACTGTTCTGATTAGAGGGCTTCTGCTATCTAATTTTGTTGAGTTCCAACTTGTTTTTAAATTACTAAAAAATCTCTTGCTTTTGTGTTTTCAGAACATTCAGAACATTATACCTAATAAATTTACATAAGAGGATTATCACATATGATAAAATATATGTTATATATTAATATAAAAGCATGAATAATAATTCTTGTTATCTAATTTTTAAATCTGGAGATATGGATATATTTCAGAATATATCTTGTCTAAGAAACTGAAAGTGAATCATTCCATAAAATTGAATTATATTTCTTAATCAATTCATATTATCATTAGTCCTTAAAGATTTCCCCCATTTCGTGGAAAAGGCCAAATATATCATAACATAGCTTTTAAAACACGCTTAAGAAATAAGGCAGCACAACAATGTGATGTGTTATAAATTAGAATAGTAATTATTCAATATCATATTAGTCTCACAAACACACAAACACAGACCCATTCCTCTGTTTCCTCTATATTGGCTGAGGAATGCCACATGGGATATCTGTTTGTGTATTTGTTGCAATATAAATTATAAATGTATCTTCAAGGTTGATGAATTATCATATAAATTATAACTGTACACACACCCAGAGACTGGAATGCTTGCCTCTTTTGGAGCACTTACTTAATCTAGGTAGAGCTTAATTTTCTTTTCGCTAAAATTTGAAATATATCTACATCATAAAATAATTGACAACTGATATAAATCATACAAAGTGCTTAGCATAGTGTATATCAATACACATTAATTAGAATAATTAATATAAATCATACTACTAATAATTATCATAAATTATTTTATGTCATTGTGTAGACCTCATATTTTCAAAAGCCCTTCTGTTCCCTTAGTATCAAAAAAGGTAATCTAAAATGTTTTTTCCTAAAAATCTTCCTTAAGCCAATCTCAAAGATTTCAAACCTAATTGGAATGCTGTTGTATTCAATTATTGTAAAATGAATCGCACTCACAGATGTTGTAGGAGTCAAAAATCAACTATATTGACAAAAGTCATTAACACTAATTTGTTTTCTGCCACTGATTTGCTTGCAGCCTCCTGCCTAGCACTTTCCGAAGGCCAATTAATTCTATGCATTACCTATGATGCTGTTCTGTGTGTTATTTTCCACCTTATCTCCCTAGCCTATAACTGTGCACCTCAAAAATAACAAATACTATTTTTTAGGAGCAATTAACATGGTAAAAACAGTTGAGCCTAAAATCCACACAATGAGATAGATATTTTATTCTTTATGTGCAAATAAATTTTCCCTGGTTTGCTACATCTTAGAAAAAAACAATTGACATTTTAAAACTTTTAAGTTGTAACTTTCATGAAAACAAATTCAATGACTCATTTCTTAAAACCGGTGGAGCACAAGACTTAAAAAAGAAATAATGTAGCTTCCAGTCTTCTAATTTACTTCTCTAACCTCAAATTTTGGCATTTTATTAGCTTTTTCCCAGTTAAGCTTCGTTCACAAGGAAATAACGTATTATCTTTTCTTTCACTTTCTCCAAATAAACAAAACAAACTCACCAAAAAACAAATGGAACAAGAAGACAATGAACACTTTAAATATCTTAAATGAGCCACTTAATTATTCAAAACTTAATTATTTGATTTACCAGTTAAATTATATTACATTCTGGAAATGGGAAACCAGAAGATCAATCATAGACCTTTGAACCTGTAGGTATCAGTTACTGTAAATTAAGAAATCCTGGGTTTACCTTAAAAGAAAATCTCAGAGGAATAAGTCACAGAGTAGTTGCCATACTTTTAAGGCTATATTTTCTTTCCAGGGTAACATCTTCCTTGAGCACTGCTGACTGTAAATGTTAAGAAGGTAAAGCACAATCTCATAATGTCTCATATAAATCTCTATTATTATTTTTTCCCCACATTCAAACATGATAATAAAAGGGACTTACAGCACAACAAAATAAGGAGCTCCATAAATCTATCCTTCTGCAAAAAATGTTGAAAATTACTTAAAAACAACCATGTAAAGCCTGAGGAAATTGTCTTGAGGGAATATAGACAGTAATAACATTTATTCAAAAAAGTATGCTAAAATTCTCTAAAAACAATGAGAATTTGAAGTATCTGAACTAAGACTTGCTTCCTATTCATCCCTCCATATTTGGCAAAATAGAAACTTTACTCCAAGTGAGGGCAACCAAGAATACAGAGCTACCTCTTCCTCCAGCTCCCAGTCAGAGAGCTATTCTCCTAGGAAGAAGAGTACATGAATATTTTTTATCCTAAATCCAGCTGCATGTTGCTGAGACTCAGTTACAAATGAGTTTGCCAAGTGATGGGGGATTCCTTCTTCCATTTAACCCAAATCATGAAATGGGACCTCTACCTTGGGCATGGTACCACTGAGAATACTGGGGCCCTGAACATACTTGCTCTAGTTCCTAAGGTAATGATTCCATATCAGAAGAATCACGTAAGAAGAACTAAGGCTACTTCCCCCCATCCATGAGGCACTCAGTTGCTAAGGCAAGGGTGTCACTCAGAGAAGAATATCATTGTCTCCATTCCCAGATCAAGAGATCTGACTTAGAGATTTTGCTTGAAAGCTGGGGAGAAGAAAGTCATAAAACAGATAGCTCTTAATCTTATCCCAAAGGAATTATTTTCTCTTGCAGTAGTGTGTGGAGAAGTTCAAGTCTAAGACTGTCTAAACAGTAGAGGTTATAATAAAATGGAATTGGGAGATTACTAGATTCATTGGGCATATAGACTAAATATGCCAGCTTCTTTGAGACAACCAGAGAAAGAGATAGCTGGGAGAAGACCACTTTGGGTCAGAAAAAGCCTCAAACACTGATTGTAGGAATTATCCCTTCCTAGGAGCCTGAATTTGTTTGATTTTCTCTATAGACAAAATGTGTTATAACCCAGCACATGGTTGAAAACTATAGAGCAATCAGCTGGAAATTACTGGAACATAAAAGCTGAATGAGGCCAAGGAAAGAGCCAAAGTGAGCCCTGTCAAAACCACTGTCATACTAGAGTGACTGTACGCAAACCCAAGGCTATGACCTATATTTGTTTGCTAGAGTGCCATAACAAAGTAGCATACATCAGGTGGCTGAAACAACAGAAATTTATTGTCTTATAGTTCTCTAGGCTAGAAGTTCAAGATCAAGATGTTAGCAGTGTTGTTTCCTTTGAAGGCTGTTAAGAGAGAGATACTGCTCCACATTTCTTACCTAGTTTCTGACGGTTTGCTGGCCATCTGTTACCTTTCTTATCTTGTAGAAGCATCATTCCAATCACTGTCTTCGTCTTCACATGGTACTTGCCTGTGTGTAGGGTGGTCTCCAAATTTCCTATTTTTATGAGGACACCACTCACAGTGGATTAGAGGCCTATTCTACTATAGTATTACCTCACCCTAATTTAACTAATCACATCTGCAATGACTCTATTTCTAAATTAAAGCACACTGTGAGGAACTGGAGATTAGCACATCAACATATGAATTTTGGGGGATGGAATTAAATCCATAATGACCCCCATGAGGCATAACATCAGAGGTTTAATAAGGTGTGGGGTAAGGAATAGGCTCCACCATAATAACTCAGCCAATCACTAAATAAATAAGAAACATGCAAATACAAATAATTTCCAGGGAAGATTACCCAGCGTTGCTATAATACATTGTGTAAAATTTCCACTTTACATCAACAAAAAAACATATATAAGACATGCAAAAAAATAGTAGGCCTGTGAGAGTGAACAGATGTCAGATTTAATAGTAAAAGACTTCACCATTATAAATATATTCAAAGAAGGAAAGAAAGCCACAATTAAAGTCAAGGAAGTTGACAATGTTTAATCAAATAGCAATTATCAATAGAGAGATGAAAATTATTAAAAAAAGAACTAAGTGAAAATTTTGGAGTGGAAAAGTATAATAATTAAAATGAAAAAATGTACTAGAAGGACTCAACAGTAGATTTTAGCTGGCAGAAGAAATAGCAAATTTGAAGATAGATTGATAGACATTATACAATCTGAAGAACAGAAGGAAAATAAATTTATAAAAAATTCAAAGATTCAATGACTAAAAACTTTCCAAAAGTATTGAAAAACAATAATATATACACATTCTTGAAGCTCAATGGACTTTAAGTAGGATAAATACAGAGATCCACAAACATTTCACAGCAAAAATGCTGAAAGACAAAGAGAAGAAGAAAAATCTTGAAAGTAGCAAGAGAAAAAACATTCATCACTTACAAAGGAACTCCAGTAAGATTATCAACTGATTTATCATGGGAGGCAATGGAAGCCTAAGGCAGAGCAATAACATATAGTATTCAAAGTTCTCAGAGAAACTGTCAATCAAAAATCCCATATACATCAAAACTACCTTTCAAAAATGGAGATGAAATAAAAATACTATTATAATCATAATCTGAGAAAATGTGTGTTTAGAGAAATGCCTCACAAGAAACACTAAAAGAAGTACTTCAGGCTGAAAGCAAGTTAGCACAGACAGTAATTTATCCACACACACACACACAAAGAAAACAAAGAGCAACAGTAAAGATAATTATGCAATTACAAAAGAGATTATGAATACATTATTTCATCTCCTGTCTTTGCTAAATTGACTTAAAAATGAATTGTATAAAATGATATTTATTCAAGAACAAGTAGACAATCTGAATTAATCTGCATTAAATGAAGGCATTTAATTAATAATCAAAACATTGTCCACAAAAAAAGCTCAGACCCAGTTGGCTACACTGCTGAATTCTACCAAACATTTAAAAGAGAATTAATACCAAATCATCACACGCTCTTCTAAAAAGTAGAAGCAGAGGGAACTCTTCCCAGCTCATTCTATGAGTCCAGTATTATATTGATACCAAAATCAGACAGAAACATCAGAATAAAATAAAGTCACAGATTCATTTTTAAATCAAGTTTTTTTCCTATGGAGATATGTGAGTTCCTTATATATTTTGGATATTAATCCTTTGTAAGATATATGTTTGCAAATATTTTCTCCCATTCTGGGAGAAATTAAAAGATTGTCTTTTAATTTTGTTGATTGTTTTCTTTGCTCTACAGAAGCTTTATAGATTGATGTAGCCCTATGTTTTTTGTTTATTTTTGCTTTTATTGCCTGTGCTTTTGCTGTCATATCCAAAAAGTCATTGCCAAGACCAATATCAAGGAGCTTTTTTCCCTTTGTTTTCTTTTAGAAGTTTTATGGCTTCAGATCTTACATTAAGTCTTTGTATATAAAGTGTAAGACAAGCGTCCAATTTCATTCTTTTGCATGTGGATATCCAGTTTTCCCAACACTATTCATTTAAGAGACCTTCCTTTTCCCATTGTATATTCTTGGTGCACTTATTAGTTGATAATATATGCATTGGTTCACTTCTGGGCTCTCTATTCTGTTTCATTGGTCTATATGTTTGTTTTTATGCTGGGGCCATACTGTTTTGACAGCTATAGTTTTGTAAAATAGTTTGACATCAGAAATTGTGATGCCTCAGCTTTGTTTTTCTTTCTCCTGGAATAGACACTTTTTGAATGGCAAAAAGGTATATGAAAGGTGCTCCACATCATTAGTCATCAGAAAAATACAAATCAAAATCACAATGTAGTATCACCTCATGCATGTTAGGATGACTACTATCAAAAACACAAGAGATGACAAGTGTCTGCAAAGATGTGGAGAAAAGGGAACACTTGTACACTGTTGGTGATAATGTAAATTTGTACAGACATTATTGAAAACAATAAGAAAATTCCTTCAAAAGTTAAAAATAGAACTACCATATAATCCATCACTCTCACTTCTAGGTATATATTCAAAGGAAATGAAATCAGTATCTCAAAGACATACCTCCATGCATCATTCACAACAGCCCAGATATGAAAACAACTTAAATATCCATTGAAAAATGAGTGAGTAAATAAAATGTATGATAATATATATATACACACACACACACACACACACATATATATGAATGATACACATGTATACACAATGGAATATTATTCAGCCATAAAATAGAAGGAAATTCTGCCATTTTTAACATTGATGAACCTAGAGGACATTAGACTAAGGGAATAACTCAAACACAGAAAGAAAAATGCTGTATGATCTGACTTATATGTGAAATCTAAAAAAACTCAAACTCATACAAGTAGAGTGTAGAACAATGGTTGTTAGTGACTCAGAAGTGAGGGAAATGGGAAGATGTTGATCAAATCACACAAACTTTCAGTTATAAGAAGAATAAGTTCTAGGGTTCTAATGCATAGTATAGGTGGTAATGGATGTGTTAATTAATTTGATTGTGATAATAATTATGCAATGTGTACATATATCAAATTAAATTATTGCATTGTATATCTTGAATATATAATCCTTATGTATTAAGTATATATTTCAAAAATCTATTGACCGATATCTCTTATCTCTTAAAAATATGGACAAGCAAATACTCAACATAATACCAATAAGCTGAATCAAGCAACATATAAAAAGAATCATGCTCTGTGACCAAGTGAGATTCACCTCAGCAATGCATGGTTGGTTTAACATCAAACGCCAAATAATATAATGTATAATATCAATCAAATTTTTAAAAAGGTAATAAGATTATCCAATAAACATAAAAAAAAAACAGTTGACCAAATTTAACATGCATTCCTGATAAAAATATTGAACAAATTAGAAACTGAAGGGAACTTCCTCAACTTGATAAAGAGTATCTATGAAAAATCTGTGGGTCACAACATACCTAATGGTGAAAGACCAGATGGTTTTCTCCTAATATCAAGAAAGATACAGGGGCCGGGCACAGTGGCTCACGCCTGTAATCCTAGCACTCTGGGAGGCCGAGGCGGGTGGATCTCTCAAAGTCAGGAGTTCGAGACCAGCTTGAGCAAGAGCAAGACCCCGTCTCTACTAAAAGTAGAAAGAAATTATCTGGACAACTAAAAATATAGAGAGAGAAAAAATTAGCCGGGCATGGTGGCGCATCCCTGTAGTCCCAGCTACTCGGAAGGCTGAGGCAGTAGGATCACTGGAGACCAGGAGTTTGAGGTTGCTGTGAGCTAGTCTGAAGCCATGGCACTCTAGCCCGGGCAACAGAGTGAGACTCTGTCTCAAAAAAAAAAAAAAAAAGAGATACAGGATGTCTGCTCTGACCACTTCTATTTAACTTTGTATTAGATATTCTATCCAGGGGAATTAAGGAAGAAAAAATAAATAAATAAAAAGCATCCAGATTTGTGTAAAATCATTTCTACTCACAGATGACATGATTTTTTATATAAACAATCTCAAAAAGTCCACCAAGAAACTATTAGAACTAATAGAAGCATTCAGCAAGATTATGGGACGAAACGTCAACACACACAATTCAATTGTATTTCTATACACTTGCAATGAACAGTCCAAAAATGAAATTTAAAAATTCATTCACAATAGCATTAAAATGACCGAAATATTTAGAAATAAATTTAACAAAAGAACTGCAAACACATACTCTTAAAATTATAAAACATCATTCAAAAAATTAAAGAAAATCAAAATAAGTGGGAAAACATACAATGTTCCTGGATCAGAAAACTTAATTTATTGTTAAGATGGCAATAGTCCCCAACTCGATCTGCAGATTTAACCCAATCTCTATCAGAATCCCTACTACTTTTTTGTAGAAATTGACAAACTACTCCAAAAATGTATATGAAATTGCAAGGGACCCAAATAAGCAAATAATAATAATAATACTTTTTTAAATAACACAATTGGATAATTTGTACTTCCTGATTTCTAACTTGCTACATAGCAACAGTAATCTAGACAGTGTGGTAATGTCATGAGGATAGACATGTAGATCATATAGATACATAAATCAAAGGAATAGAGCTGAGAGTCTAGAAATAAATCCATATGTCTATGGTCAATTTATTTTATAAAAAAGTACTGAGACCACTCAATGGAGAAACGTTTTCTTAGTCCCACTTGTCAATTTTCCTAGTCCCACTTGTTGAAAGACAAGAAAACTGGATAGCCATATGCAAATTAATAAAATTAGATCCTTACCTTCCACCATATACAAAAATTAACTGAAAATGCATCTATGACCTAAATGTAAGAGTTAAAACAATAAAATAATTAGAAGAAAACAGAGAGAAAATCTTCCTGACCTCAGATTTGGCAATGAATTCTTAGAAATGAAGCAAAAGCCTGAGCAACTAATGAAAAAAATAGGTAAATTAGACTTCATCAAAAATTTTTTTAGAAAATCTTGTATTTCAACAGACATTATCAAGAAAGGGGGAAGACAACCCACACAATAGGAGAAAATATTTCATATCATATATATGATAAGGGAGTTTTATCTATAATATTTTAAAAACTCTTGCAATGATAATATAAAGTCAAATAATTCAATGAAAAGTAAGAAAAGGATCAGAATAGATATTTCCCCAGGGAACATATGCAAAAAGGCAGTAAGCATTTGCAAGAATCTCAATAACATTAGTCATTAGGGAAATGCATTTTCCAACCACTGGGATGGTATACACAAAGAAGTGAAAACGTGTCCACATAAAAACTTGTACTTGAATGTTTATAGCAGAATTATTCATAATAGCCAAAAGATGGAAACACCTAAACATCCATCAGTTAATGAATGAATATACAAAATGCAATATATCCATACAATGACATAATGTTTCATGCTATAGCATGGATGAACCTTGAAAACATTATACCAGGTGAAAGAAGCCAGTCACAAAATAATACATATTATATGATTCCATTTACGTGAAATTTCCAGAGTAGGCAAATTTTTTAAAACTTTATTATTATTGTGTCATAGATATTTTTTTCTTTTTTATTTCAGAATATTATGGGGGTACAAATGTTTTAGTTACATGGATTGCTTTTGTACTGCTTGAGTCAAAGTTATGAGGGTGCCCATCACCCATACATTGTACCCATTGTGGCTGTTAGGTAGGATTTCACTCATCCCCTTCTCCCCCTATCCCACTTGCTTGACTTTCATTGAGTTTTACCTCTATCTGTGCACATGATCAGTTAATTCCAATTTAATAGTGAGTACATGTGGTGTTTGTTTTTCCGTTCTTGTGATACTTCACTTAGAAGAATGGTCTTCTGTTCCACCAAGATTGTTGAAAAGGGTATTAGTTCATTTTTTTTATGGCCAAGTAGTACTTAATGGTATACATATACCACATTTTATTAATCCACTCATGAATTGATGGGCACTTGGGTTGATTCCATATCTTTGTGATTGTGAATTGTGCTGCAATATGCATTCTAGGGCAAGTGTCTTTTTGATAAAGTGACATTTTTCCTTTGAGTAAATACCCAGTGGTAGGATTGCTGGATTGAATGGTAGGTCTACTTTTAGTTATTTGAGGATTCTCCATACTATTATCCATAGAGGTTGTACTAGTTTGCAGTCCTACCAACAGTGTATATGTCTTCCTTTCTCTGTGCATCTCCACTAGCATCTACTGTTTTGGGAGTTTTTGATAAAAGCCATTCTCACTGGGGTTAGGTAATATCTCAATTTGTAGACCAGAGTGCATATTAGTGTTTGCTCAGGTTTGGGCGATTAGGGCAATGCTAACTGAAGAATGTGGGATTTCCTTTTGAAGTGATGAAAATATTCAGTAACTGTTATGATAGTTGCACTTATCTGTGAAATACTAAAAAAAGCATTGAATTGTACACATTAAATTGGTGAATTGCATGGCATGCAAATAACATCTCAATATAACCATATGTAAAAAGAACTAAAAAAATCAACTTTTTTGATGGATTTATAGTCCTATAACCATAATTACACATATTCATCTGCATCGTATCTTAAATGTTTTCTTAAAACAGAAACGACATTTATTTCTTCCACTCTGTCAAGCACAAACTCTGTATAAATTGCTTCTTCAACAAATACACGGCACTAATATTACCGTATATTTGTTAGGAAGTTAGTTAAGATAAGGGACTTACATCTTTTAATACCCCACAGAGTAATACCAATTTGGGTTCTTTGCCATTTACCATTTGTTAACTTTGGAATGTCATTTATCCTCTCTAAGACTCAGTTACATATCTGTGAAACTGATACCAAATATGTATCTTCTACATTATTTTATTTGGTAAGGAATGAGACAGTGTATGTTTAAGGCTTCACCTCAGGCCTGGTGCATAATAGACATTAACTGTCCACCCACATTATCCTTTAAATGTTGAGGATGTTGCAGCCATCCTTATGCAGAGATCTGATTGGATAGATAGAGATCCATAAAAGGGGTGATTCTGTGTTTAATAACCACTTATAACCTCTTTTACTCTAGTATAAAGAGTAGATGACTTTTTCTTCTTTTTATTCTTTGTTGATCATCCACAGGATGTTATACCAATTAACTATGCATTACGACGGAAACTTTTTTTATTTTTACAAACTTAGAATAAATACTTTGGTTTAATTCTAGCTTTTTACTATTAATCTGTTGCTACTATGAAAGTCATAAGAATTAGTCATGAAATTTAGCTATTTTGAATAGCAAACTGAGCAACTGAGGACAGTTGAAGATAAAAAAAATAAAAGTTTAAGACTAAATAATCGTTTTTTTCTAATCATACACAAATCACCTAAAGCTTAAACATCATTTTACAGATGTTAGATTTTTGCCTCTGTTGTTATGAGAAAAATTTTTCCTTAGCCTTTTAAGATAGTGGATAATGATACTCAAATGTATTTTCTCTTTTGTAAAATAAATGTATGTGTATTTATCCCTGAGAGCAATGCATTTTGTAAAGTCTCAGTAATGTATAGGCATTGATTGAGCATCAACTCAGTCTGAATTAGAGGGAGAAAACATCAATTATTTCTAAGCCTAGTTGGATCTTCCGTAATGAATAAACATAGATCTGGAGTACTTAAAAATGAGTATATTATATTTTCCAGGTTAACTATTTTTTTTGACCTTGTAGCTTGACACCGATTGGCTTAGTAAGCTTTATTTCTCATAGACTGTAGGAAGAAGGACATCATTCCAGCACACGTCGAATCGCCACAATCAAACATATTCTATATTGTTCACCTTTATTTATCTAGCACTGCATTGGGATTCCTTTAGTTTCAAATTTTAACACATATTCCGATAAACTGTTTCAACACAATAGGGGGCAATTGTGTTTTATTATATCCTTCTTTGACTTCTTGCCTCAGTTGTGTCTCCTCCTCTCAATAAATGTTAGTTGATGCTAATTAAAGCCACCATTAAAGCCCTCTTGAATGGCAACATTATTTACCCTGTAATATTAATGGGGCACATCAGAACTGTGACACATAACTCAGACTTTTTATTTCAGCAATTTTCTATCCTATTTATTTTAACTGGCACCCCTAGAGTTACAGTGCTTTATTGGCTTAGTTTAAATGTGCTATTGTTACTTATGAGTTAAGCAGGTAGGCTGATTGCATTAATAAAAATTGATAAGTAGGCAGGTTATCCTTCCTAATTTATTTCCATGGCAACAGACAAGCAACCATGCCTCGTTTTTCAGGAGCAGAATGCTAATAATCAAATGTACCTTACCCAGATGAATTTATAACACAGTTTACTAATATAAATGTCTCGACATTGTGTATATTACTGAAGAAAAATACACATTAATTCTGCATCTAAGTTACGTGATGGATATGCTCAGGAGAATGAAAAAATGAGAACATTCCTCTGAAACCTCAAAATTGTTCATTAAAGTAATGTATTTTAAATAGTGTGTACAGTGAACAATTTAATTCTCTGACATTCATATTGTTTATTTCGGGAGGTGCTTTCATCACAGAAAAATGTAGTAATGCATAGTTATTTTGACACCTCAGAAAATAACTGATCCTGCACAAGAGTTCAATTAAGCAATAATCCCTGGGAAAATGGTCATTACTAGCAGTTAATGACTGGTTTGTTAGTTAATGGCCCAAGGCAAAGCTGAGGGCGGTTAAGATTCTAACAAACGAGTTGTGAATTGTAACAATGGCTTGTGAATTGTAGCAATGAGGGATTTTTAAAGGATTTTTACCCTGGTTATAAACCACCTTTAATGGTTTATGATAGCCATAATGTGCTTTTTAAGACTGATTATACCATAGGACAGTCTCTGAAACAACTGATATTTCTAGTAAACTGACAATTGATTTTCTACTAATACTTCCTGATACTATAAATTTATAGGTGTAATTTTTTTCTTTTTAGAATTTAGGCAGTTATATTATACCCCTACATCATTCATTTGTTCAAAATGGATGCGATGCTAAGCCATGCTACAAATAGCATTCTCCTTTAGTGGTTTTCTAGGTTAAAAATATTGTGTGATTTCTATTAGTAATAATTGCATATTTTCTTTGGGTTTCTTGGCTGGCAAATCTTGACCTGTGATATTAGTTTAAATTTATCTTGAAATGAGATCACCCACAGAGTTTTTACTTGAAAGTTTCTAAGATTACGGAATGGACTCTTGAATTCCCCACACCCGCACAGCTCCCAAAGGAGGAAAATGCCCGTTGGTCCCCTGGCCCGCCACCGTGTGCTCATGTGTTCATGAGTAATTTAACAGAATAAATTGCTATATTCAGAATTTTTTTTTTTTTTTGGCCTAACATCAGGGATATCTCATCACTTCTCTTTTTTAATCTGCAGGAAATGAGACTTCATTAGACTGAGTCCTTGCCTCACAAAACTACTTATAATGAAACTATAATGTATAATGGCTTTTGGGATACAGGAAGGCTTCCTCTACTTTCAGAAATAAGACTTTGTATTTAGCTTCAATTAAATCTAAGTCTACATAACAGACAACCACAACTAGTAAACTGGTGAATTGATGGGGAGATCAGACAAACTGATAATTTGGCTCTCTAGATATATTTTTTTTAAAAAAATTAATTGATGTCTTTTAAAATGAGTTTTTCAGTTCATTGAGTGAACATTTTGTAGGTGTCAGCTAGAATTTGGAATTGACTTCAATCAG
>NW_012150829.1:142655-144187 GCF_000956105.1 Propithecus coquereli
GCATTACAGGAAAAACAAATCTTGTAACAGAGGAAAAGTAAGGTTGAATAGCAAATAAATTAGATTCAGACTTGAGATAACAGAAATAGCTGTAATCAGAAGATATGTTTTATTATTACAGATGGAGATAATGGTGAGAAAAGTGTGGGAGAATGCCTAAGGCTTATTTTAAGACAAACGTAACAATATATTACCTACATGGCTTATTTTCACATATGTGTTTTTAAAAAAATACCAAGTTTATAATTTGTTTTTTAATAATGACTATAATTAAAAGTCACACAATTTCTAAACAGGCTAGCACAATTTCTGAAAATTTACTAGTCAATTTTTGTAATCTGGTGTTAACCAGCTCTACCATATAACTAACTCTTGGATGTCATAAGAACAAGGAATGAATTGTGTCTGTTTTAAACCACTGATATTTTTGAGGTGTATCTGTGATCAAGTAGCATGGAGCTAACTAATGCCCAGGGCTACATTCTTTATTCATAAGTGGCATGTACCTTCAACTTGTTCACTGCTCCACTGGGTGACAGGGAGTCCCTCATTTACAACACCTTCAATCTCTGAGATCCAAGGATTTTGTCAGGTGGGCGGTGTTTCCCTGGGCTCTGGGAGAACCTTTCTCACCGAGGCAATGTATGTATGTGTTGAAGGTGGAAGTGTGATTGTCAAAAATCCTTGTTTAGTAGTAAAATTGACATCCAGTAATGTAGAATTAGAGGCTTTTTTATTATCACAAGAAAATGGGACCATAGTGCTTAAATTCTGTGCACCTAGATAAATCAGGGGCAGCTGGAGTAACCTCAGAGAAACTAGAAATCAGAAAGGAATGTTAGTACATGCACCAGACATTTGTCCCTGAATTATTCATGTCTTGTAATACGTGTACTATTACATTGAACAATGTACCTTGATATAATCATTGAATGCTTTTGTAACATTAAATTTTGAGGTTAGAATCAAAGAATTTTCAAGTTAAAAGTTATCCCTCTGGCCTTAGCTCTTTAAGTTCTGACAATGAACCCACTTATCTGAGAATCACAATCAGCCAGATCATAAAACCAAGCTACATATAAGAGCAGAAATTCTAGGTATTAATAATTTTCTTTGCCTGGTTTTCTCCTTGCCACTGTCTCCCCTCAGTTTGAAAATCCTTCTTTGATTTACTTTCACTTCCCAAAGTAAGATAATATTTTCCTTTGTATTTTTTTTTTTTTACCACCACCAACCTTTATGTAACTATCCCTTGCAGGATGGCCTAAGGATAGAGCTCCTCCCTTCCGCTCACTCTCTGGGCCCCCTGTCACTGGAAGCCCACACTTTCTCCACTGCATCAAGTAAGAGACTTGATGCCATTTTCTCTGATGGAGTCTGATGCGCTGGTCTTAATGAAAGCCACCCCCCATCTCCTGCTTGCTGTTTCAGCATGTCCAGAAGCAACATGCATTCTTGGATGTTTCTCTTGCTTGGTGGTGGGTGTCCAGTAATTTCACGTGCACATCCCCTGTTAGCAAATGCTTGTAAGC
>NW_012150829.1:144472-147832 GCF_000956105.1 Propithecus coquereli
GTGCAAAGAACAGCCCATGGGAGAACTTAGTTTGATCCAAATGAAAATGACAATCTCTGTCTCTCTTCCCTTACCTCCGTGCACATGAGCACACATGCGAACACACATGCACACTCAAACACACACATACACACACATGCATTTACCCAGCAACTGACATTTGATGACAAAGGTGTTGTTTTAACTTTGCCCATGAGTAAAATGAGAATCATGCAAGCTAAATGTGCCTACATACTGTAGTATAGGCATAATTAGCAGATTTGCGATTCAAAACAGTGATGCTGTAAATTCAGATCATATGTTTCTTTGTTCATATTAGATAAAAATATCAATGAAAAAAGAATTAAACAGCAAAACTTGATGTAAAAACAACTTAAAAATCTTTTTAAAATGTTATAACAGTTTGAAGCTAATATTTTAATAGTAAGAACCAGTTATTATTATATTGCTAAAATAATTTTTAACATTCTAAAATGTCAGTATTAAAGCTTTTTTCCCCCTGAGAGTAATTTAATTTTATAAATGTTCTAAACATCATAAGAAATTCTACATGCTCCATGATACATTTTAACTTCAGTATCAAACAGAGATCAATTAAGGCCCAATAAATTTAGCTTTTATCTGAGGTCAAAATGGACTCCAGGGAGCCATCTAAATCATGCATAGTGTTGACATGTAATTCATACATACAGGCAAAAGTAAAGACTTGGTGCTTGAGGATGCACCAATTTATGCTGTATTTTTCAATCTTATTTCTACTCACTAAACCAATCTATTATTCATTGGTATTTTTGTTTCTTAATAATGCATATTTGTGTTCTGAAGAAACCAAATACTTGACATTAGATACAGAATTGATGATACGTAAATAATGACTATTAGCCCAATAAAGACATGCTGTCAGCAGAATATCTTCTCTTTCTGTCAATTGGGAATGCACTGCAGTGTGTACATTATGTTGCTTCAATTAATTCAAATCATTCCTAATTGGGATCTCTTAAATAACTCCCTCCTGGGTCTAGAGAGGAAATTGAATCAAGCATTAAATCAGGAAGTCATCTCTATCTTTAAATATATTGTTATTCATAATCAAATATGCTGATGTTGATGTTACTAAATATTTAAAAAATTCTTTCCTTGAACTTTGTAATTAAGGAGGTACTAGTTAGTTAAAATTACGTTTAACTGATAATGGTAAAAGGCAATAAAATATTGAATGCATATTGATTACCGTGGGCAACTGGAATTACTTACTTGGAGTATTTAAGATAGAGAATTAATGATTGAGATGTAAGCCTAGAGATAACAGGAGCTGATGTAACTACGTGAGTAAAAATAGAAGTCATTACTGTGAATGATGGTGTAGAGATAGTGGTAAGGAGGAGGCAGTATTAGTGGCAAAATATATAATGGTAAAGGAAGTTTATCATTAAAATAGTAATAATAATCCTCTGAAGACAAAGTGCTGCGGCCACACCTATAATCCCAGCTCTTTGGGAGGTCGAGGACGGAGGACTGCTTGAGGCCAGGAGTCCGAGACCAGACTAGGTAGCACAGCCAGATTCCATATCTACAAAAACTAAAAAAATTAGCTGGGCATGGTGGCACTCACCTGTAGTCCCAGCTAATCGGGAGGCTAAGCCAGGAGGATCACTTGAGCCCAGGAGTTTGAGTTTGCAGTGAGCTGTGATGATGCTAACCGCACTCCAGCCTGGGCAACAGAGTAAAACCCTGTTTCGAAAAGAAAAAAAAAAAAAAGCAATAGCTTTCCAGGAAGAAGAAGAAATAAAGGAGATTGTATAATCCATGATTGAGAGCATTCCTAATCTGTTCAGAGTACACCTGGGAAATTAAATTACCTTCTAGGTACTATTTTTCAGAAGGTATTGGGAAAGATAAAGGGGCTCCAGAACTGATGTCATGAAATAAAGAGGTAAAGGATCTGTAATTGGTTAGTGTAAAACAGAAAATTAGGATGGGATGATCATTTTCAAATATTTGAAAATTTATAACTTGAAAGAAGAATTACATTGTTCTTCCCTAGATTTCAGTCAGTTAGGAAACAATGCATAGGAATTAAATGGAGGCAAATTTAGCTCAATGTAAAGATATTATTTTTACCAGTAGTGAGACCATCCAAAACAGATTCATGTGAAGGCTTAATGATGCAGGATGCTATAAATATGAAAGATAAAGCTAAACAATATCTTGGATCCTTACTGAGTTCTCCCCACACTGCCTTCAGGACTTAGAGTTTGTCCTACTGGGAGAGAGGTTTTGAGAAGTCCTGAGCCAGGTTGGAGAATTTTAACCTGAGAAAACACAGAAATGGCCATTATTCCAGCATAGCTGTTAAAGTCTGGCGATATGCTAAAATTATTGCCAGCATCCCTGGGTGAAAAGAGAGTAGGTAAACTGAGGCAGAGAGGATAACAGTTCAACCAAATATGTTTAGGATCACAGCCAAGACACTTCTGAATGGCTTTTATCAGTTTAACTTCGATTGTTGTGAGTCACTTCACCTTTCTGGGCTCAATTTCCTTAATATAAAATGAAGAATGGCATTTACTTAAGCCATGACTATTTGAGTTGGCTTGGGTGGTATCAGATGAGATATCGAGGACTCTGTACAGGTGACCTCTTAGTTTGCACATCTTAGGGTGTGCAGAGACTTGGTAGTTCTTCACCAGAACTGTTATTTTCTCACTATCCATGCATATAATCTCTATTTCCCAGCACCATGTGGCGAGAGAGTGAGTTCTAGTCAATAGCAAGATAGCAGAAGTATCATGTGCCATCCTCACGTATGGCCTGCAGATCTTTCCCATGTGACCTCCATTGGATGCTGGGTGTCAAAGATGATTGAGCCTCAGGATGAAAGGAATCCTTTGGAGGAGAACAGCAACATCCACTTGCGGACTTACGTGAGCCAGACATAAAGTTCAAATGTATTAAGTCACTGATGTCTTGGGATTGCTGTAGCTGATGTTATCTTAACCAATATGGAAATTAGTTAGAATGTGACATTGCCAACTCAAACCTAAAAATGATAATATTGGCCTAATTTCTGGGGTTCAGATTACAAGGAAATTGATATTAGAGGATGGAAGGATGAAGACCCATATTACGTGACAAAATACTTGGTAAATGTATGGCCTTTGTTAACTTTTAAAGTGGACCATATGCATGCTGAGGTCTCAGCACTGAATGCAGAGTTAGGAAGAGATGTACGTATAATATCATTTGATATAATTTCCACCACATAGAGACAATAGAAGTTAATAACCTCTGGAGCAGAGATAATAGTAACATTATTAGGATGTGATATTTTGATTATTAATTAGCTTTGCTCTTAATATA
>NW_012150829.1:149690-154380 GCF_000956105.1 Propithecus coquereli
AAAAAAAATCCAAAGAAATTACAACTTATCTAGTTGTAGGCAGTTCATACTAAACTGGATAAGTCTCAATCACTTTGTGCTATATATTTAATAGAATATTTCTTCTCTACAGAGCCTCTGTGCCACTAGGAATATATTTTTTGATGAATTCTGCCTGGCTTTTCTCATTTCAGCTGGCAATTTGGCCATCATAGTGAGGATGTTCTATTGGAGCAGAAAGAACTCAGCCTTGGCAATACCATCCCAATAGGCACAAATGTTTACAGCTACTAAATACTGAAGATCCTCTCCTCTGTTCCCCCTATATGAAATGTGGAGTGCATAGGAAACCATGGGAGTAAATAATGATAAATTCATTATTTTCTGGTGATAATTGTGCATACATTCATAGATATTTTGCCTTCTGGATTGCAATGGGGCTGTGCCACCTGCCTCTGAGTGCATTTCAACCAAAGGACCCATGGGTCTTCTGGGAGCCACCCTGGGCCCATTCTGCTTTCTGAAAAATGATGCTTCCTTGTTGCAGGACAGTTCTTTGGATGGCCTTGGAACGACCCAGTTCTTCCCTCTTTATGGCTTGCAGTTCTTGAGAATAACTAGAATATACTAAGAATGCAACATCCTGAGACAAGGAGGAACAGGTTGGACTTTGTTCCAGCCTCCACCCCTAACAGGATGTCCTTCAACACTTTAGCCAGTGTTTCATACAACCCTGAGGTACAGAACCTGGAGCGGGCTACCTTTTAGGGTCCCTCAACTGTAGTGTAATTGGGACGCACACAGTAGAGACTCCTTCCACCATGGGCAGATTTCCTAAGGCTGGGGAGACTAGCTCACGTTGAATCCTAGGCTTCTATTATCCCTTGCTGCCCATCTGTAAGAAATAAATCTACTTCACATAACTCGTGTATGTGAGTGTGCTGTGTCACTGGACTCAGACCAGTTGGCAATCAGTGCACAGTGAACCCGCTTCACGTTGGTCAGCATCAGAGTCTTGTTAGTTGTCAGCGTCTCTCTGCAGCTGGGCCCATGCCAAGGTCCCTGAGGGAGGGCACCTCTTTACCAGACTGCTGGGGTGATGACTCTATACCAGGCTAACTTTCACAGCAAGGCAGCCTGTTCCATTTTTACTTACATTCTTCACATGTGGCCATCAGGGAAAGGGTTTTTCTACTAACTTGTCTCCCCATTTCTTCTGTCTCCCAAAGACCAATCCTTTTCCCCTTGACATTTTCTGGTCAGTCACTCCATCTGTAATAGATTCCCCAAATCAGATTCAACTCAAGTCTTGTGTTCCCTACTGAAACTTTCAAAATACGAAGGAAAAATATTGAAATGATCAGTGGGTCAAGCTGAAGAGTTTCCTTCTCTCTAATTGAATCCTGGTGTTTGTCTGAGGTAGATTTAGCTCAGTGATTGAAAATCAAGCTTTATTTCGAATATGTCTTTTGCTTATGCTGCAGAATTGCATTTTCAATCACGGAGAGAAGTTTATAGAGAAAAAGAACCATGTCTAATGGGTATTGAAATGCAATTTCACAGACATTCTTGAAACAGTTCCTCTAGTAATATTACTTTGCACTTAACTAATTTATTTGTTTAATGCAAAGTTAGCAAGAAAACTAAAATCAGAGAAATAAAAAAAATAACCTAGGCCATTTCTTTATGTAAAATATCAATGAAACAAAACAATTATATACATGCACACAAAAACTGGCCTGCATCTTTTGACAAAAGTAGATTTTTGGCCAGGCGCGGTGGCTCGTGCCTGTAATCCTAGCTCTCTGGGAGGCCGAGGCGGGCGGATTGTTTGAGCTCAGGAGTTTCAAACCAGCCTGAGCAAGAGCGAGACCCCGTCTCCACTAAAAATAGAAAAAATTAGCCGGGCATGGTGGCGCATGCCTGTAGTCCCAGCTACTTGGAAGGCTGAGGCAAGAGGATTGCCTGAGTCCAGGAGTGGGAGGTTGCTGTGAGCTACGCTGACGCCACGGCACTCACTCTAGCCAGGGCAACACAGTGAGACTCTGTCTCAAAAAAAAAAAAAAAATAGATTTTTATCAACATGTGATTGCTACACAGAGAAATTCAGGGTTGTTTTTTGATAGATTATTTTGAAAGGTGGGTCAGCATCACATTTCCTGGCAAGGATTTGTTTTGTTGTATCAGTGATTATAAGAGGACTAACCCACAAGGGACTACTATATATAGGATACTTATTCATTTACATAATCCTTTCTCACAGTTGGGAACTTGAATAAATAATTTGGATATTTCAATACAAGGAAAATATTCAAGCAGAAACAGAGGGAAATAAATATCCTCTGGAATTCCAATCCCAAAATGGAAAAAAAAATAAACTTCAAAACATTTCTATGAATTTTAAGTAAAATCTTCTCAATATTACCCAGTAGGCAATTGGGATTATTACATTACTTTGAGTCAGGGAAAATCTTAGGATGATACCTAGGATATAATAGATTTGGAGGATAATAGAACTTTTTCTTTTCTTCTCTAATGACATTAGTTCCCTGCACCAGAACACTAAGACAATGATATTTTTAAAAAATGAATAAGAGAAGTGCACCAATTCTCATTTCAGATAAATATGTTCTATGGGACAGATAGTGGGGATGTGATAAGTCAGGCTACTTATAGCATGAGTTCAATGAAAGTGTTGTTTTCTATTAATAACTCAGGCCAGGTCCCCAAGTGGCTGGGATATTGGATAAGAAATGAATGTTTTGCAGTACATGATACTCAAACAGAGGACGATTTTATTTTCACTATCCCGCATTCTATAAGCATTCATCTTCAGTGTCTGCTTCCATAGAATTAGAGTTAGAAGAATTTCATTGATCCTCTAATCCACCTTTTCACTTACATTAGAACTTATTTTTTTTTCTCAACATTGCTAACAGGCTATTAGAGCATCTTATATCTAACATGGTTATTAAGTACTTCACACAGTGATATATTTCATTACAGGAAAATGTAAACAAGTAAAAAGTTTGGCATGAAATTGAGCTAAAAATTTATCAACATGTCTATATTTCTCATAACATTGACCACACAGTACTTTAGTATTTTTTAAGTTCCTCTGTAACTCTAACACCCTAAAATAAACATATTTTAGAAATTATCTCCTTAGCAGAGAGAATAAAGGCTCCATTGTTTACAGTAGCCCAGATATCATGTATTCACAAGTACACCCAAAGTCTTTGTTTGCTCTTTTTAAACATTTTGCACTGTTAATGAATATTGAACTTGGTACCTACTAAAGTCTCTAGGCTTTCGATAAGTCAGTTTCTGTTATCTAGGTCTTCTTTTACCGTATTTAGAAATTCATCATTGATTATGCATATGGTACTTTTCAATTATGGTTTTGACGGAGAGGTCACATAGAATCTTGTTTTTCATATGCAATATGTTAGTCATCTGTCAAAGTTCTGTTTCTCTCACCTATTTGAAATTCATTCTTTATATGTCTTCTTCCAAAAGAAAGACAGAACAAATATCAATTCATTTCATCTAAGTTGAATTTCAGTCTGCACAGAGACTTTAATAGTCTATTAAAGGGAAAATAAATTTAAAGTCCATTGAATCAAACATCACCTTTTAAGTTGAGGGACCATGAGTCTCAGAGAAATGAAATGGCTTTCTTGATATGGTTAAGCCTTTGTTGAAAGCAGGTATATCATATTTATTTGTAATATCCTCTATACCATGGAAAATTTTACCATATTCATATGCAAGACTCATGAGCGATGGTAATTAATTATGGTTATTAAACTCTACTAACTTACCCAGATGATAAACAATACAGGTAGTAAGATTTCTATTACTACCACAGTCTCTTTGAAAAAAGAAATGAGTGATGCCAATACCTTATTTGCACTTGCTAATTACCGTAATGTTTGTTGATGGAAAAATCCATCATTTCCTATTATTAGGAGGGAGTGTAAGAATATCAGTTATGATTTTTTTTTTTCACTTAATACTTCGAAAGAAATGAACTCTGAGGTCTGTCTCAATCACAGAGCATTTTGAACTTAGAAACAGCTTTATCACAATATTGGCTGCTGGCTTAGTTGTTGGAATAATTGTTTTGTTAAAGTTGAAAGAAGCAGCAAAGAAAGTTCATGATTTATCGATCTGTTTTTCCTGCTGGCTTGAAATAAGAGAATTGGTACCAATTCTCTATGCATGTATTGATTATTATATAAAAGGATCTGTAAGAAGGGCAGTTGAATACTGTTGAAAGTGGCTAAAAATGTTTCCTGACAAAGCTTATGAGATTTTCAAGGGCTCAATTTTATTTGAACACTACATTCTTATTTTTGCTATTTTTCAAGAAAAAGAGAAAGCTAATTTAAGTCAGGTAAAGCTCTTTTTACTTGTGAATCCAAAAGTATCAATGATCTTAATGGGTTGATGGTGAAGTTCTGAATTAAAGGCTACAGTGGCTAATTCATGTTTCATAACCAGTATCTAATTCTTATAAATTCTTAAAGTTAATTTTTCAATGAATGTTGTTCCACTGAAGACAAATTGGTACCACTGTGCCCATACTTCCTTCATGTCAAGCTTTTTTCACATTGTTTGAAAATCTAAGTCTTATAGGCATTATGAAGTCAATATACACAGGGGGTTATGTAGAGTTATCATTATCTTATTTTATAAATAATTGAAA
>NW_012150829.1:154840-163311 GCF_000956105.1 Propithecus coquereli
GGGGTACAAATGTTTAGGTTACAAATATTGACTTTGTCCAACCTGAGTCAGAGCTTCAAGCGTGTCCATCCCCAAGACGGTGTGCACCACACCCATTAGATGTGTATATACCCATCCCCTCCACCCCCCTCCCATCTGCCCAACACCGGATGAATGTTATTGGTATTAACTGATCAACACTTAAGTGCACATATAGTAATGAAGTGATTTTTTTTTGGTAAAATTCCAAACAACACAGTGCAATCTTCTTTAAATTCACCTTATAGTTGTTTTTCTGGAAAATTCAATGTAAGTTAAAACAGTGCAAAAATTATTTGTATCTTTGTGTAAAAGATAATTTGGTTCTCAATCCAAATAATATAACTAGTCTCCTCATCCCATTTTGCATAAAAACTGACAAGAATTCAAAGGGTTTTGTAGGGGCTGGAAATTTTTTCTTCATTTTATATGGTGGGCCTATGCACTTCTTGACATCTGGTATCCCAGGCACCCTCCAGTGAAATGTGCGTGGTTGTAGCCCCAAAAACACTTTACAACCGAAATAAAAAAATCCACATAAATTTATAAAACACCACATAATATGGTTCCACTCCTCATACAATCATTGCTTAGATTCTATAATATTGATTGAATACTACATGCTGTATGAGTGAACAAACGTATGTAGTCACTACAATCCTATCATTAGGAATAGAACTGAGACCTTGACGTAGAAGTCACAGAGAGGAAGCTTTCAGCTTAGGAAACACTGAACACACGCAGAATGCTGTGCACTCCTGGTAAGCAAACAAGTGCAGCAAAAGTGAATCACCTAATAATATTTGTAATTCTACCATTGATTACTTAATTGAATGGCCAAATTTCCAAGAACCAATTAGTATAATAGAATTTTCTCAGTTTAGCAAATTTTTCAGTTATTAAGCCACAAAAATATTTCTATATCAATTTATATTTTTCTGACATTGCTCAGTTGTCATTTTATTTGAAAAATGAAAATTTCTTTTATATTTTGTATTGTGGATGTCGTTCATGTCACAAAGTCAAAGGTTTTATGAATGGTATTTATAATGTTTTTATTCTCACCTTCCTTCTTTCTCTTAATGTGTTGATTTACAAATATGCTTACAAATTTACGACTTACAAATAAGCACATGCTTGGTGATCATCTAGACGATTTTATGTCAAATTCCAGAATTTAACTGTAGATTGATTACAAGGCCACAACATTTCAACTAAATTTCTCTTCTAGTATGACTTCTTCCTGGCATTGTTCTTGATAATTATTTATATGCAATTGTCCTTTATTCTCCTTTGGAATGATGACTGAGGAGTATGGCCATGTCTAATTTATTGAATAATACTGTTTTCTAAAATCTGTAGCTCTTTGTCTTAGTACTTGTGAGTTCTCAGTGAATAGGTCTTGCTTGACTAATTAATATCTGAAACTTGATCCTGAAGCAGATTTAGCAGAGACTACATCTATGTCCATCTATTAGGAAAATAACCAGCCAGGTCTGGCAAATTGTGCAAGGAAAGGAGAAGCAAATAGAACTTCAGGTTGAATGATTGCCGTCACATATGTGAAATAACCAGCCAATTGCTCTTTTTCTTTCATTTTCCCACCAGGTGTGTGGTTGTCATGTCACTGGACTACTCAATGGACCATTTTTAATGAATTGACTGGTCAATTTCAGCAAGTATCTTATTGATTTAAATTTTTTTATTTATTTTTTCTCCCACAAAATCTAATGGTTGCTGGAACTGATCACATCATCAGATCAACTTAGCCAGACCTACACAAAGCCTGTGTCTTTGATGTCAGACCACTGAGAAACAAAAAGGAAAATTAAAGGAACTAGATGCCTTAATAGAATGGTTACCAGTCCCTTTCCTTTTTTCTCTTCGCTAATTCCTCCACCTTTTTCCTATTTTTCATTTATACTCTCTTCTTTTTTTTCTCTCCTCCTGTTGCTTCAAAATGTTGAGAGGTTAGACTCTTTAAGACCATATTTATAGAAAATGGGAAAATCAGATGTGTTATTATGACCTCCTACCAGTGATGCTGCATCAGACACACAGCAAGGGGGAATCCTGGTAAACTCATGGCCAAAAACAGCTGTGGCCATGTGGAAGGTTGACCATTTGCCTGCTCATAAAGCAGCACAAGTAGAAATTGGTTCATTTCCTAAGCATTGTCAAAATGACTTTTTATCCTCATAAAAGTCTGGCAACTGAGAAAGTAAACAAGTATTTATTGAACTATTAAGATTACAAGTATTCTCCTCCTCAAAAATCATTAAAGAAGAAAAAAAAAGGTATTGTGCTAAAATAGGAAGGAAGCCAGGGAAAGTAATTTTGAAAAGTTGTTTGTTTGTTTCCTTGTTTGCTTTCTGTCTGTTAAAATGCCCAAATTAGCAATTTTAGTGTCTTTCCTAATGTGGAAAGGATGATCAAACCAATCTTATTTTAGCCACTTGTCTCTCTTGCCTGCTATTCCTAGAATTTTGTACATTAGAAACATAAGTAAAAACCTGAGGTACATATTGAAAAAACTTGCCTTCGAGGTGTAGTTCTTATACATAATATGTCTAGAACACATACATTTGAGAAACTGAAAGATGAGCTGTCTGGCAGAGATTTTTATAATCTCATTTTTTAATGAAGAAGCAAAAAAACAATCTTTGAAAAACAGAACAATATAATTTTAATTCATTTTGCTTTAATGGCTGAAGACCAGAGGCAAAATAAACCAAACAGGAAGAGAAAATAGTACATATGGGTAATATGACTTGGATTATGTTACTAAGGAACCATAACTTTTGACTTTAATAACTTTAATATGATTCAATTTTCAATTTTAACATTATAATGACTCACAATCCTAATTATCAAGTTTTTCTGCATATCACATTTTTTTCTTCTTGGGATTGTTGCTAGCACTATTTCCTGGTTAGCACATTTATTTTATTTTTGTCTCTCTTAAAAACATGCAAACATTTTAGCATAATATAATAATTTTCCAGCTGTATTTTGCATCCTTTGCTCAAAAAAATGTTTTTAGAAAGAATGCTAAAACTAGCAAACATTTCTTATCTTTAAAATATTTTGAGAATTATATTTCTTCTCTTTTTTCATATGCATGTATAATTTATTTTAAATTACTAACATCATCAAAATAAGCATATAAATGAACACTCTCAGTTTTGCTAAAATTTATACATTCTGTATAAAGAAAGATAAATTTTGATTACCTGTGCCATAAAAAATAATAATATGTATTATTTGAAACCAGGAATAATCATCTAATCTTTTTTAAAATTTATCTGTGATGTATATTAACCAATGCTTCTGCATCAGATTTTCCTTTTTAGAAAAATTAAGACAGAAGTGTTCAATGTGTTTTTATTTAACTAGCAGAAATATCTATTACATCAAAATCTTACCCAGGACCACATTTATGAAAAAGATCAAAGTAGAATTGCTCTGAATGGATCACAGGGTTGTATTCTGCTATATAATTTTCTACTTTTCTCTGGTAGCACCTTGTGAAGATCCAAAATTAACCCAAGGGTCCACAAAACACTGCCAGAAAATCAGAGTCAGTTGCCAAACTTAAAAGCATTGTACATTTTCTTGGCTGATAAACCAAGAAAAGGAGCCTTGCTTTCCTCAACCTACTCACCAACCCACCCAATCCATTCTAGGCTTCTATACCACTCTGCGTTTATCTCTAACTGCTCTCATCATATGTCAGTTTTCGCTCTTTGCATATGCTTCTTTCCAGCTAGTTTGGCCACTCCATAAATTCAGAAACCATGGTTCTCATGATTTTTATATCCCTATTTGCTAACATCATGTTAGACAAAAAGTACTTAGGAAACATTTGCTAAATAAATGAATGAATTGAAGAACCAATAAATAATTGACTAAAAATGTAAGTTAAAGAAGAATAAAAATATATATCAATATACATATTGATTAGTAGAATAAATGGTGTAGGAGAATGTTCAATAATCCCAAATTGCTACTAATAATCCATTTGTGTACAATCAAACCTACCAATATTTGTGCTTGCACATTTTTAGCCTCAGTAAAGAGGTTTTCCTCCTCTTAGTCAAGCAAATCCCTTCACCTATGATTTACTTTTGCTGTCTCTCTATGGTCTCAGGAATTTATTTGCTATAAATCACTCTTCCCTTCTCCATTTCCCACCTTTCCTCCATTGATTATTTCCCTTCAACAAGTACTCCACTCTGCCCCAAACTAAACACACACAAGGAAACACATTCTCTTAACTCCCTTACCACTTCATCTCTCTCCATTCCCAGTCCAACCTGCAGTATTTAGGTTGATGCAACAGTAATTGCACTTTTAGCATTGTTGAAATTTACCATTTGATATTGGAATACATTCTTAAATAAATGTGGTTATGTTATACATCATTTTAATGTGCATTTCTCACTTTATGGTTTTTTGCTAATGACTTATTACTTACGGTTTATTTTATACTTATTTTAGACTACGGAAATAGTGTTAGACAAGAAGCAAATTTGAGAGATTTTCTTATTCGAGTTCAAAATGGGATATAAAGCAGTGGAAACAACTAGCAACACCAACAATGCAGTTGGCCCAGGAACTGCTAACAGACGTACAGTGCAGTAGTGGTTCAAGAATTTTTGCAAAGGCAGGAGAGCCTTGCAGATGAGGACCACAGTGGCCAGCCATCGGAATTGAGAGCAGTCATGGAAGCTGATCCTCTTACAGCTACATGAGAAGTTGCAGAAGAACTCGATGTCGACCATTCTATAGCTCAGCAATAGAATGAAGCAAAGTGGCAAGGTGAAAAAGCTCAATAAGTGGGGGCCGTACGAACTGACCAAAAATCAAAAAAAATCATTGTTTTAAAGTGTCATCTTCTCTTCTTGTACATAATAAAAATGAACCGTTTCTCAGTTGGATTGTGATGTGTGACGAACAGTGGATTTTCTATGACCACTGGCAACCAGCGATGAACAGCTCAGTAGTTGGTTGGAGGAGCAGCTCCAAAGCATTTCCCAAAGCCAAACTTGCACCAAAAGAAGGTCATAGCCACTGTTTGGTGGTCTGCTGCTGGTCTGATCCACTATAGCTTTCCAAATCCTGGCAAAACCATTATATCTGAGAACTATGCTCAGCAAATCAACTAGATGCACCCAAAACTGCAATGCCCACAGCCGGCATTGGTCAACAGAAAGGGCCCAATTATTCTCCAAGACAACGCCCGACCACACGCGGCACAACCAATGTTTCCAAAGTTGAACGAATTGGGCTACAAAGTTTTGCCTCATCTGCTATATTCACCTGACCTCTCGCCAACCGACTACCCCTTCTTCAAGCATCTCAACAACTTTTTGCAGGGAAAATTGGTCCACGATGAGCAGGATGCAGAAAATGCTTTCCAAGAGTTCACTGAATCTGGAAGCATGGATTTTTACACTACAGGAATAAACAAACCTATTTCTCATTGGCAAAAATGTGTTGATTGTAATGGTTCCTATTTTGATTAATAAAGATATATATGAGCCTAGTTATAATGATTTAAAATTCACGGTCCGAAACTGCAATTACTTTTGCACCACCAACTTAATAGATCATGAAAAATACAATCTACACTTTCTACTTCCACTAATTTATCTTTCATTCATTTTTTAATCAGCTGCCAGTGTCCTTCCCATTATCTCTACAATGTATCCCTTTTGGAGAGATAAAATATTAATAATAATGAATAATAACAAAAATGATGATGATGATTATGACAATAGCAACAACATATTACTGAGTGCTTCCCATGTACCAGGCATTGTTCTAATTAGTTGTGTGTTTTAATTTAATATTCATGGCAACTCTATGAGAAAGAACTGACACTGAAACATATAGAGCTTAATGAGATAACACAATTATTAATATCAGTGGTAAAGTCAGGATTTGAATCCAATCAGGGGGCTTCAAAATGCACACTTTTAACTGTTGGTATATAATGACTGTCACCAAAGGTTATTAAAGAACTATGTGACTTCTTTCCCAGTCTAACATTGTTGATTGAATATATATTCTTTCAAAAAGTATTCAAATAGCATCCTTAGGAAATACTTAACTTTGGGTGAAATTTTACTCTCTTCTGTTTACTTTTATTTCTCCTTTGGTTATTCTCTTTAAGCTTTTTCTCCCTAAACTTTAAACGTTGACGTTTCTCAAAAGTATATCATATATACTCTTTTTTCTTCTTATGCCACTTACCTTTTATAGGAGATTTCATTCTTCCCAGGGGCCTCAATTTCCATGTCTATGTAGATAACTCAATAATCTGTAGCTCCTATTCATTTCTATTTACAAAACTTAAGATACATATCCAGTAGTCTTGGAACATCTGTACTTTGATATTTCATAGTCTTTAAAGTCCCAGTTTCCAAAGCTGAACAATAGTATGATCATGATTAAAATGTTTAAAAACAGAGAGAACTAGTTGGTACATTTCAGCAATTATAATGCATGAAAAAACAAATGAAAATTATAGAGATGTAAAATGGAAAGAAATAGCATCATGTTTGCTACTAGGTCTTGGAAGAGACTGAATGCCTACTCATGGTATTATCAAGTGACCATTCAGCCTGATATATGTACCATTAACTGGGTGTTATCTAACCCAAAGCCAAAAAGTTGTATATGCACAGAGGAATATATTACCAAGTGAAAAAGATATAAACAAGAGACTAAGCTCTGGCATGTCTGAAAGGTACAAGTACATTGTCTGAGCAGGTGATTCATATTTCCTTGCCACTTATTCCTGCTATGTTGCCTCCTCTCCCTCAACTACTGCCTGTGCCTTCATGTTCTTTACAACTAGTTGACTAAGGAGTTAAAATGAGCATGGTTAAAAGATGGATCTGCATGATATGCTGATGACATCCAGAAATGGATGGCTGAGTCATTACAATCCTACTCAGGGGTGATTCAGAAGCAGAACGATAAAGGGAAATCTTCCCAGTGGGCAGAATTTTGAACAGTACAATTTGTTTTCTGTTTTCATTAGCCCCTCCATTTGGCCAGGGATGCAAATGTGCTCTGATTCACAGACAGTTGTTAGCACTTTGACTGAAAAGTCAGAGACCTGCAAGGAATAGGTTGGCAAATTGGAAGTCTGGGGAAGAGGTATGAGGATAGATCTTTCAGAATGAGTGTAGAATTTGAAGATAGTTATGTCTCATGTGAATAGTCACATCCACTGCAGAGGAGGCTCCCAACAATCAAGTAGGTGCAATGACATTCACTGTTGATATCAGTAATATCTTTCCCAGGCCACTATAGTACATGCTCAATGGGGCTGTAAACAAAGCATCGATAGTGTCAACAGTAGAGGCTATTCATGGATTCAAAAATATGTTCTTCCTCTTACCAAAGCTGATTTTGCTAATACTAATGCTAAATACCTAATGTGCCAATAGCAGAGAGCAGTATTAAGTCCTACTTATGACACCATTCTGCAAGAGTATCAATCAGGCAGCTGGTGATGGATTGATTATATCAGACTTCTTCACTAAGGGAGCAGGAGTGTAAGGGAGCAGCCTCATTGGGATATAATCTTATTCTGGATATAGATTTGCCTTACTCACTACCAACAGGAGCCTCATGGAACGCCTATTTATTACATGCCACATAACATTGGTTCTTATCAAGAAATTCATTTCACAGAAAAGGAAGTGAAGTGATTGGCTCATGCTCATACAAATTACCTGTATTAGCACATCACTGAGAAGTGCTTGGTTTAAAAGAAAGACAAAATGGCTTCCTGAAGATTCAGTTACAGTGTTAGTTGGATGCTAAATTCAATCAGAAACCATTATATGTTTGTCTCCTTTATTGCCAGAATACATGGGTCTGAAAATTAAGGAGAAGAAGTTGGAGAGACTCCTCACTCCTGTACTTAATAGACTGTGAAATTTTTGGTTCTCGTAGAGTTCTGCCAGTGTGGAGCCCTTTCTCTAAAGAAAGAATGCTGCTACTCAGGTACACGGCACTGGTTCCATTGAATAGAAAGATGGGAATGCTACCTGACCATTTTGTGCTTCTTATGACACTGACTTAATAAATAGAAAAAAAATGGTCATTCTTATGGTTCGAGTGAATGATCATAATAATGAATACAAAATAGATTTGCAGTTTTACAATAGGGATAAAAAGGAATATATATGGAACCCAAAGAAGGCTCTAGGGGGTATCTCTTAACTTTTATATCAACAGTCAAGATTAATAATCAAATAAACAAAAAAAGCAGGGCTTTTGAGGATTAAGTCCTCTCACAATGATAGTTTGGGGGTAACTAACTAACATCTTGGCCAGCTAAAGTGTTTTTCTGAGACCAAAGGAATATGGAAAACCTTGTAGAAGAAAGAAGTCATAAATATGAACAATTCACCACCAGTTAGTAAAATGTG
>NW_012150829.1:166079-166624 GCF_000956105.1 Propithecus coquereli
GCCCTTAAACCTTTTCCCACACTAGTATACACTCCTTTGGATCTAACTTTTTTCGCTTATTATTTCATACTGAGATCCACCCATGTTGCATGTAACAGTAGTTCAGTCTTACAGCTGTCCAGTATCTTGTATGAAGGTACCACAATTTATTGATCAACATTATTGTTGATGAATATTAGATTATTTTTAGTTTTTTGGTTCTGGAGTATAAAGCTTCCATAAACATAACTGCTTATGTCTTTGGTAAACATGTACTCATTTTTCTTGGAAATGGGATGGAATTGTGGATTCCACTCTTGAACTAGGAATCAAATTGTGAAATTTTTGGAATATGGAATGAGAGTGAAAATATATTTTGGTCAGATAATATAGTCTATATGTCATCAAAATTCTTTGGCATTTAATGATGCTAGTTTTATGAACTATTATGCTATCAATTTTCATAAATGTTCTTTGATTGATCTTTGATTTTGTGTGTTCCCTACTTGATGTGGGCCATTAGTTCAGTCTTGTTAATTATGCTGCTAAAATCTATTATATTATTT
>NW_012150829.1:166674-169133 GCF_000956105.1 Propithecus coquereli
GTGGAATCATAGAGTTGTTTCTTTGCTGTACGGAAACTCACACTACATGAAGGGTATGTTAGGAAGCAGAAGAGCCGAAGGGGATGGCAGTGCCTGTCACGAAAAATGCCTCTCATCTCATAATCAACTCTTCACCTTCCCTTATGATACTAGAACTGGACACAATGGGCATTCCTCCTTTGCCAGGGGGTTTAAGAGAGTGTCTTTGAAGGACACTGTAGAACCAGAGGAGTAGGAAGGAGGAGCTTCCTGCCTGTATCCGGTGTGCTGTTTTTCAACATGAAAGCCAATACTGAAGCATGTGGTAAACCTGGTAGCACTCACTTCAGTGGCCCATATGGACAAGCTGTGGCCAACATTTAGGATGTTTCCCCATCACCCAGCAGGTCGCTCCTGCAGAATAACTACGGTCATGCCCTCCAGAAGATTTTCCAATACCATGTGGACTTATTTATGACTTTCAGCAAGTTTCTTTGCCACTGACAGTCTGCATATTCTTGCTCTTTCCAAAAATATCTGAATCTCTGCATTAGCAGGGGATCTCATCTGAGTTCTTAGTTCCTTGTTCACACTCTCACCTTAGAGGTAGTAGCTGCTTCCTGCATTTGCGACTTTAAAACCACTTGGTTTCTTTTGTACCCCTTTCAGTAGTAAACACATATTTATATTAAATCTTTTCAGCTTTAATTACTAGTGTGCTTTCTATTTCCTAATTGCATCCTGACTGATACAAATACGAAAGGATTTCCTCAGGCAGATATAAAATAATCCCATAATGGAGCACAGGAACCAACAAAGGAACGAGATGCAAAGGAAAGGGTAAATGTAAATACAAATACGTACTGACTGCATCATCATGTCGTGTGAAGTTTATAATACATGATGGAAATAATGCATGTCAATAATATCAAAAAGTAGAATAGGAGATTCTTATATGTTCCTATTTTCCAGGAAGAGGTTAAAGTACTAATTGTATTACATGTTGATGTCAGAATAAATATTGTAACGTTAAGGATAAACCCGTAAATCATAGTATTTCTTTGTAAAATTAAAATATTAATGGAGAAGAAACACGAAATAATAATAGCAGTATAACAACAATATTTGCCTTTTACAGAAAAAGCTGATAAAGTCTTGAAAAAGAAGCAAACCTGTGAGACAAAAACCAAACATTGAGAGGATGTTAAATATAAACTCAGATACAATAATTAGTATATTATTGGGATTTTGAAACCCCAAAAAGAGATAAATAGCATATTAGTTTAAAGGAAATTCAAATCCAATTCCATACTGATTACTTGACAAATCAGGCTACAGGATTTTAAAGATAGTTCTTAAAAAAGTAAAAAGAAAGAAAGAAAGAGAAATCAGAATACGTCAATCTCTCAAAAATAAAGCTGACAATTTCAGTCATTTTTTACAAAAGGGATTTTTCGAAACGATAAAAGATTTAACTCTTCAAATATGAAATCCTAAATTTCTACGGAATTATTTATATTACATTAGGATATATAAAGCCAAATTTTTAGAACTATAAGGAGAACTAGACAAATCCATCATCATAGTGGGAGAATTTAAAATGTCATTCTTGCTATCTTAAAAAAAAGGAAAAAATCTATAAAAATTATGTTTGCTATGATTTTTTTAATAGAAACCTTTTATTGGTTCAAAGATATTCTTTTAGTCTTAGCTATGTAATTTTTTTCTTTTTTAAATCATAATATATAGTAAATTCTGCATATTTTGAGATATTATTTTCTCCTTTATTTTAATTAGTAAATCACGTTAGTGGTTTTTCATTGATCTTAAACCAACCTGGAATTTCTTTTATGAACTCAACTTGATTATAATGCATTATTTTTTAATGCATTGATGAATTTAATTAGTTAATTTGTTTATGGTATTGAATCTATATTCATAAAAGTAATTGGCCAATATTTTTCCTTCACCGTATTTGTCTAGTATTAATAACAATATTCTGCTTATCCAGTGCAATGAATTGAAAAGTGTCCCTTTTCTTTCTTGGAAGAATTTGTGTGAAATTGTAATTTTTGGTCCCTTGAATGTTTGAAAGAAGTTACCTAGAAAACTTTCTAGGACTTATGGTTTATTTCTAGAAGAATTTGAATTCATAAATAATATTTTTAAATGATTATTGAACTATTTAGTTTTGTATTTCTTCTTGTCTAGGTTTTGATAAATTGTATTTTCCCCGGGAATTTAACTAGCTCTTCTTACCATTAAAATTAATTGGCACAATGTGTTTCAACATCCTATTATGTTTGTTATTTTAAAATTTATGCAACATTTTTTACTCCAAATATTTTTGCCCTTGTTCTTTTATTTATTAGTTTGGTCACAGTTTTAAATATATTATTTCTTGTAAAAGAATAAAAATAATTTTTGCCTTTGTTAATCATCATTATGGTGACTATATTACAGTTATATATTATGTTATA
>NW_012150829.1:181263-183045 GCF_000956105.1 Propithecus coquereli
ATGAATTTGCAGGGACACATTCAGACCATAGCGGTTGGTTCGTTTTGTTTTCAGAATATCTGTTCTTTCAATCCATAGGGATTTCCACTGCACTTTTAGAAATGAAAACTCAAAATGGTCTTCCTACAAAGCAAATATTTTAGTGTCATTTCCTTGCTTGAAACTGTTGTGCTGATGATATTGCTCTTAAAGTATAAACTTCTTTATGTGAATTACAAAGTCTGCTCTGGTCTGGCCCTGCTTGCCTGTCTTGTCTCATTACTTTTTCCTTCCCCTTAACCACCTTCATTCTGTTCAAGCTTTCTAGATTTTCAAAAAAGTGGCTTCCATTGTTTTATTTTTATTTTCATTATTCCTTAGTTTACTCACCCCCACATAACCCCCATGTTTGTGCCAGACTATTTTCATCAGGAACCCTTGTCGAGTAGCTCCACTTCCTTCTTCCTCAATCCCTCTGTCTACCTGCCCTCCTATAAACTTCACCTCTTAGAGAATGTAGCCAAATCGCATGATGTCTGCCTTGTTAGTTAACTGTCTCCCAAAGCAGAAAATACACCCTTAAAGGATGAGGTCATTGTATATTTGTTCAGCATTTTCCCCTAGATCTCAGCACAAGGCCATAAATATAGGAGGAACCTATGGTGTATACAATAAATAAATGAAAGTATGATAATATTATGAATAATAGTATTACTTATTATGGCCCAAAGAATAGGAGAGTGTGTGTGTGTGCGCACGTGCATATGATATTTAAGCTAAAATTGTTGCTCATGTAAGAATGATTTAAAAGAAATTTTCCTGTTAAGATTATTGATATGAAAATCCTATAAGTTATTTTTTCTGGCATGTAACTTAAACAATTTATTCTGCTTTTTGACATCAACTTATAATTATTGTTATTTGAATCACTTACTTTATCTCTATTGTCATAAATTTAGCCAATATATATAAGTATTTATATATATCATTCCATGTTATATGTTCATTGCTATTAATCTTTGGGGCCAATAACTGTAGTATGTCCATGTCCATATTATTCAACTATAGCACAGTTGCATCAAATCAACATAACTCATTAGGATGTAATCATAAAAAAATTATTTTCCTCACTACTGCCTGGAAATCTACTATGTTACTTCATTTCTCTTTTCTCTGAGAGAAATCTTAGCTAGTCTTTATAACAATTTCTGGTTTTTATAAGACACTAACAGTCACCCTCATCTGAGGAAAATTCCCATTTTGTTAATTAAATTGACTTTTTAGTTGAGCCTTCATTGTCACCTTCCCAAACGTGGGCCTTTTTCAAGCTAGAAACTTTCTGAGAGGAGAAGAGTTTCCTCACCTTTCTCCAATATTGTGCTAATGCTATTGCTATCCCTAATTCCATCACACTAGGTTTCCCAGAGCTCCGAGATACAGAATGCAGGCAGGGGGAGATAAGTAAGAGATAATATATCAAATATTCTTTGAATATCTAGAACATTAAGCTCTCTATCTATTAGGAAATGTGGTGGTATAGAGATTAAGAAAGGTGTGGAGAGGTGGGAAAGAGATTTCCTTGTAGAAAGTTATATTTATATATATTTTTTGCCTAGTTTTGGCAGGTGGGGGTTTTTGTCAAAGTTACCCTAACTCTCTCCTTCATTTCTCTGAGCTTTTCTCTGACCATTGGCTTTATTATCAGTAAAAGCTTTCTAGTCAGCAGCTCCCACATTTCATAGCAAAAATAGTTAGCATCACTTAACTCTAGTGAGAATGGATTTTATCAAAAACTCCCAAAGC
>NW_012150829.1:195041-195360 GCF_000956105.1 Propithecus coquereli
GGCAATTTCTCAAAAAATTAAAAATATAATTACTTTATGATCCCGCAATTCCACTTCTGGGTATATAACCAAAAGTATTGAAAGCATGGTCTCAAAGTGATATTTGTCACCCTTGTCCAAAGTAGCATTATTCACAATAGTCAAAAGATGGAAGCAACTCAAGTATCCATCAATGGATAAATGAATAAACAAAATATATGCAGAACTTAACATTATTCACCTTAAATAAGGGAGGATATTCTGACACATGCTACAACAGCCACTCACAAAAAATATATACAGTATATATAGTATATATTATACTATAAAAGATTCCACT
>NW_012150829.1:195410-201528 GCF_000956105.1 Propithecus coquereli
TATTTTTAGTAGAGACGGGGTCTCTCTCTTGCTCAGGCTGGTTTCGAACTCCTGAGCTCAAACAATCCACCCACCTAGGCCTCCCAGAGTGCTAGGATTACAGGCGTGAGCCACTGCGCCCAGCCTTACCTAAATGTTTAAATGATAAGAAACTTACATTTATAATAGTACAACCTCTAGCATCTGGGCCATCTCCAGTATGGTGTATTCAATGACTTAGCATTGCCATTAGGGACAGATCCTCCTTTCTCCCTGCTCCAGCTTTAAAATCAGCTTTTTTCACAAGATGATGGCAATTTGGCTACAACCATTCAAGTTTCTCCAGAAGATACAACAATTGGTCCAGAGGATGCCAAAGGATTATCTTTATCCATGTAGATGTAAGGAAATAATTTTAGAGAAAACCTCCCCCTTCCTATAATGTACCTTTGGCTAGAATTTGTTTATATGTCTTATAATGCAGTAGAAAAAGGTATTTCAATTATCATGTTGCCCATACCCTGTTGTCTGAGGTTATATGGGCATTGATGAATCAAATATAATATATGATATTAAAATCAGGAAACTTTGAACTTCAGGCTTGGGATTTATTTTTGGAGTTCTTATTTGAAAGAGAAAAAATATTAAGTCATGAAACACATATTAGGATAAAAATATGAACATATGCCCTTTTTCCAATTATTTCTATGGACTTCCTGATGGGATTTTACTTCTGATACAGGAAATAGGAGAGTTACCTTTAATGCTGGCAAAACAGTAATTAGCTGCCATTTCCCAAAGTTTTGGAATTTAACTCCTCTTTGCAGTGTTTAATCACTCTTAACGACCTCTATTATTACAATATAGCAAATGTGCCAATAAAGCATCACAAATACACTGGGAATCTTCAATTTGACTCCTAAAATCACAAAAGCCAAGGCAATTCAGAGATTAAAATGTAAATTATCTAAAATTCTGAATAGAAATTTGGTCTATGAACCAATTAAAAATAGCCCAAACCATTTAATGCCACCTTTTTGCTATTAAATATATTTCACCTTATGGTTCACAAGGAAGTTTACGTCTAAATAAACTGAAATGAAATTACCACAAACTTAATTGATTGGCTATCTAAGCCACTTTGCTTCTTTAGGATATTTGTGAAAAAGAAAGAAGTTGGCATTAGCAGATTCATCCTTGAGCATTATAAATGAAAATTTGATTATCAATATAAAGCTGAGCAATTGACATACGAGTTTTTCCTATGCTACAGCTATATAAATAAATGATCAAATCAATGTCTCCATTATTTTCACAATTTGCTTCTGTCAATTAACAATTCATAATTTTATCTGAGTAAACATTTTGGCTATTTAAGTTTTGCTGCACATCCTATATCCATCCCTTAAAAATCCTTCCCAATGCCTAAAAGGAATGCATCCAAATCAAGAAAATTAAACCAAAAAACAAAAACAAATAAAACCCTGATGCCCCTAGGATCAAACTGTAGACACATTTGTGTATTAATAGTTATTAAACAATAAGAAAAAAGTATTTCAAAAGCATGTAGTTTGTATAGAGTTCTATAATATATTCCGCTTTATACTATTTTATATTACCTAATGAAGATGAACAATCATATGTCCACAGATGTTAAAACGGCCAGATGGTCAGAGACCTGCATGTAAAACTCAGGAAGGTGAAAATTTGTCTTATACTTAGGTCAGTTCATGTAATCTATGATACTTTCTAAACAACCTGTTTCCTTAACATTTTTAGCTTCTGCATTTCCAGTATAGCTAAAAAATATTTTAATAGAGTAAATTACACCAGTTCCACGTACCTCAAGGATCAGAATTATAACATGTTCTTCTGTATCAAATAATAGAGACATGTTGGGATGCTTTGGGAGTCAAATCTGAACACGAAATTTGTCATGACTTATACGTACACTAAAGGAAAAAGAAAACAGGATTCCAATAAGCCGTTAAGAATTGTCCTGGAAGGGTTTGAAAGTCAGACATTAAATCAATTTTAAAATGAGTTGGGAAGTGCAAGATTAGGTCAATGTAAAACAATACACTCGGTACAGCATTGGATGGAGTTGTTATATTTGCTAGGTGGCAGAGAACTGAAAAATTGCAATCACATACAGCTGACTCTCATTATTAGTGGCAGATATATTCAATCAATTTGCTGCAAACTCTTAATCAGGGAATACTGACCCATAGCTCCTAGGGGAAATGCAGGGTTAGGGTACCTCAAGCCTCTGGTTACAGTATTTTTATCAACTGATCAGTAAAATACATAATCTTATTTTATACGTTTTTTGTTGTTGTTGTTTAAGGACACCTTATTTAATATGTGTTGTTGATTCATCAACATTGAACTCACAGTCAACAGCTCTATAAGTCATGCTAGAATGAAGCTCATCTAACACACCTATTTTCTCCACAAAGCACATTCCTCTTTCCTTCTAGTGTTTGGGAACAAAAGACAGCAACTTTAGCACTATCCTTAGGGACTATTTTAAGCAGTGAAATCACCAATAAAAAGCACAAAAATGCAAGAAATATGGCACTCAATAGATCATGAAAGGACACTTGTTTATCGCATGTGAGCTGAAACAAGAAAGCTGAGCAACACCTTGTTCGGCCTTAGGTAGAAATGTGCTTATGGGGCAATTCAAATTTTTTGCCTCCCTGCCTATGTCTGTTAATGTCCACAAAATTAATTTTGAGGTTAAAAAACATCTTACCAAGTAGGCAACTTCACAAATAGGGAATTCACAAATAATGAGGATGGATTGATTGTACCTGAGAGGAACACAGAAAAACGGTCATAATTTTGAACCTCCAAATCCTTGAATTCAAACTCATTACTGCTGACAAAGATTTATAAATAAATTATTTATTCTATAGCAACAGTGCAGGAAAACAAAATAATTCTATCTATTACTTACCTTGCATAGACTCAAACTCTTATATAGTACTTAGCCCTGGTAGTTTGGACTCTCCACTGGTTTTCAAATTTTAGTGTGCATCAGATTTATCCAGAGGGCTTGTTAAAGCTCCATTTGTGGCACCCCACTCCCAGGTCTGGCCCAGGGCTTGAAAATGTGTCCTTGCCAGATGACAGTGATATTCAGAAACTATACTTTGAGAACCACTGTGTTAGATTAAGTGCAGAACAAGAAGACTTTAAATCTATAGGACTTTGGCTCAAAGGAGACTGCATGGGCCTCTTTGGCCCTTTTCCCTTAGCTTCGCACCTCTCATGAGATTGTGTTGCTCCCACGTCAAACATAGGAAAGTTAAATAAAAATAAAGGAAAGGTCTGCCAAAAAAAAAGAGCTATTCTATCTAATTCTTGGAGCAGAATCTGTCATCCCTAGCTTTCCCCAGAGAATGGGGCTTGTGTCACTTGGAAAGTTGCCCTATTTCACTATACTAGATTCACGGTGGTGCTAAGAAATATTCCAAAAGGGAAGTGAAATTGCAAAGGTACTGAATAGTGGGAATTCAAAACTGAGGAAAAGCCCAAATTAATATGTCACATGAACTCAAAAGGCTTTAATCTCTTTCTTGGACACATTAACATTTCTAGTCCTCAATAGTCTAACACTATTGACTTCTTTTAAACAGTCCTCATCTTTAGGGGGTTGGAATACAGAGAGCAGTTCTCAAAATCAGGTAAATAAGAGGGTACATAATTAGGTATATTTATGAATTATATGATTTTAGCTTGGAAAAAATCAACAAGTCATTTTAAAAGAGTCCTACAAAGAAATTATAAGTGAAGACTATGTCAATACTGGAGTTATAACCAAATGACAAGAAAATGGCATGTGTGACAACTCTTCTCCAGGTATGACTCATTGCAAGCTACATAATCAGGTAAAAATGATGACCCGGTGGTAAGATTCTGTCTACATATCCAAGTCATGTTTCCAAATTACCAGTAAAACTATTTGATATGCCTACAATTCGAGAAATAACAACGAAAAAACATTGCCCTACAGGTATTTTGTCTTTTGAGGTATGTAATTACCACAACTAGCAAAATATTTTAAAATTAAACCTTAAGAACATAAAGACAAATCTCTACATTTTTTACTGATGTTTAAAATCTAATGATTAAAAAAACTAACTTAAAAAATGGACAAAAGACTTAAACAGACATTTTGCCAAAGATATCAAAATTAAAATCAAAAACAAAAACCAAAAAAACAGAAAATAATAAGTGTTGGAAAGGAAGTGAAGAAATTGAAACTCTTGTGTACTCCTGGTACAAATGTAGAATGGTACAGCTGCTATGGTTAAGAGTAGGGCAATTTCTCAAAAAATTAAAAATATAATTACTTTATGATCCCGCAATTCCACTTCTGGGTATATAACCAAAAGTATTGAAAGCATGGTCTCAAAGTGATATTTGTCACCCTTGTCCAAAGTAGCATTATTCACAATAGTCAAAAGATGGAAGCAACTCAAGTATCCATCAATGGATAAATGAATAAACAAAATATATGCAGAACTTAACATTATTCACCTTAAATAAGGGAGGATATTCTGACACATGCTACAACAGCCACTCACAAAAAATATATACAGTATATATAGTATATATTATACTATAAAAGATTCCACTTATATGAGGTGTCTAGAGTAGTGAAATTCACACTGACAGAAAGTGAAATGGTGGTTGACAGGGGCGGGAGAGAGAGAAAGAGGAATGTAGAGTTGTTTGTTATAGAGTTTCAGTTTTGAAAGGGAAAAGAGTTTTGGGTACACAGGTACACACAATGTAAATATCCTTCACACTACTGAAATGTACACTTAAAATTAAGATACTAAATTTTGTTATGTTTATTTTATCACAATTAAAAATCTTAAAGAATATCTAATGGTAGCATAGTACTTTGCAAAATGATAGTAAAGACAATAATAAGTGTTCAGAACTCTTTTTTTCCCCCCTTAATGATAACCAAAAAGACATGCATCATTGAGGAAACCCTTGCTCCTCCTTCATGAAGAAGATAATAGATATTATTTTCAGAAAAAAATCTGACCAGAAATGGACATGAAAGCTCATGGAAGCAAATATTATTGAAAGTTACATAGAAAATAATGCTGAAAATTGGGGTAAAAATATATGATACGATTAAAGCATATATTTTCTGATATTTTAAGCTTATGATATTTATTTACTAGCTTCTCACTCTACTACAAAATATATAAGGGAATCCTTTCTTTGCTAATCAATGAAGTAAACATGTACTGAAGAAAATATATTAAAACATTCTCAATACACAACTCTGTATGTATTAGAGTGAAAAATGTGTATGTGTAACTGCTGACGAATGTCCACTTGCCTTTTTAAAAAAATGATGTAATGTTATGTATATAGCACTACCTATGAATCTTTTTTTAATATCTTTTAGGGAGATACTATTGCAGCAAAAACTCAAAGCCAGAGTGCACAGTGTTACAGGATTTTATCAGTGTGGTCAGGTTTATAAAAATGGATCTTCAACATACATATAATAGAATCATTAAAATCCTTTATGATGACTGGAAAAAGACCAGAAGAATTTCTATAATCTAAGAGGTTCTCTGTTTATCACATATCAAAGTGCTTACAAGGATCGTCAAAAGTGAAGATATTGCAAGGGCTTTTTATGTGTTTTAAATATGCTAAAAATGTTTAGAATTGGTGATTGGCAAATGTTTTTTGTAGACTACAACAGTACGCATTTGGTCACCACTCTTACTGTTCTAGGGTCTAGAATGTACTTCTAATGACAAACTTCGGAACTTGAATAGACAAAACATATTCCTTATGGGAGATAGAGATCTCAAGCTGTGATTGTGATCTGTTTACTTTGGTGATTTTCCTTGAGCTGTTGTTCTATCGGACCAGGCTGACAAATTGCACGAGAGCCTCTATCAGACTGGTTTAAGAATGCTAAGAACACAAACTCTGAAGCAGACTGCATGATTTAAGAGTCACTTCTGATTTTTGCTCTATCACGTATCTCAGATTAGTTTATTTACATGTTTGTATCTCAATTTCTTCACTGGCAAATTGTAGGTAATAGATTTTACTTTGGGGCAATTAAAAAAAAAATATCTGGTGTTTA
>NW_012150829.1:203976-204906 GCF_000956105.1 Propithecus coquereli
CAAAAGAAGAAAGTCAATATCCACACACACACTTTCTTCTAAAACTGAGTTCCGATACTGAGCTTCTGACAGTCAAAAGGGTCCACAAAAGGAAAAAGCAACAAGTTTATGCTCAATTAAAGGTTAGAAAAAAAATATAGGGAGGAGGAAAGGAGGACTAGATGAGGGTCACAATAACGGAAAAGATGAGCGTTGCTACTATGACTAGAAGGACAAAGGGTAAAGACCAAATGACCAATCTGTGGAGATCTAAAACAGGAAAAGGATTTATTTATTTTTTCAAGGAATTTCCCTCTATCTTGTGATTGAATATGATTTCATTTTTTCATTTGCCTATTTTTTAACGCTTTGATAATATAATCCTTAAATCGTTTATCTCTTCTCTTTCCACACAGTATTCTTACTTCTTCCCTCACTTTCTACTTCCTTTTTGCTTTGTAGTTTTCAGCCTGGAAAAAAAAAGTTCGTCCTCAAACAATAGAAAGACTCTTAAAATTGCCAGGAAGAGTTAAACACAGAGGAGAAATGAAGGGAAAGACTTTAGAAACCAAACAAGCAGTAAATGAATGGAATAAAACCCAGAGGCAAAGGAAAGTATTTGCAAGCGGGGTTAGGGCAGAAAATGTCATCTACTCAGATAAAGCATCATGAAACAGATTATGAAATAACTGGCAAGGTTAAAACTTGAAAGATGCTCACAGAATATGGGACACTGGATTTCGAAACTAAATGAAAGGCTTGGGATATAGTCTAACGTGAATGTAGCGGAGAAAGCTGAGGTTTAAGAAGCAGTTCAATACATTCAGCAGTGTCTTGAGGAGACTATGTCTGCAAGTGTTTAGCATCCAAGCTTCCAATTCTCAGACAGAAATTTCACCTTATTCATAGCCAGTCATCATATCCACGACATTCCACTTTTCTTAATTTTAT
>NW_012150829.1:207374-210594 GCF_000956105.1 Propithecus coquereli
CCGATGCGTTTTTATCCATACCTTTCCACCAATAATGTAAATTTTCAGGTCATCTATGAAAATTCACACAAATATGAGAAATCTTGTCAAATTATATAGAAGAGGTTTTCACATATGGATATAAAACAATTATGCTCCCTAAAGTTCTTAAACCATTTCTTTAAATCCTATCCTAAAATAATTGTAAATGTAATTAATAAAGGCAAATAATTCTCATTTTAAAGCTAAATGGATATTTCAGAACATTCATTCATCCTTCTGATTTTAGTCCGTCTATATTGAAAATGTGTAAAAGTTTCCCAGAAAATCAATTTCATTCTGCATTTGGCATTACTTTATACATTTTACAAAAAATGACATACGCATTTAAAAAAATCTATTAATGTGGACATGATGGATTATTTTTTCCTGTCATAGAAAAAAACATAGAGTATATAAAACATTTTTCCCTGTACATATATTTAGGATACTCTGTCTTCTCAACTACAGATAGAGTTGAGAAGAATGTAGATAATAATATAGAAGTCAATATATTTTTCCAGATTATACTAGGGTAAATTCAGAAAAAACAAACTATTTCTATGCAGGTGTAATATAGAACTTTAGATTTATGTGAATAATTTATGTGCCAAAATAATCGTGCAGATGTTCAAGAAATTGTTTACTAATTTGGTCATTTATAGTTTACAAAGGAATACAGTCTTAATATGTTTAGATTGATTACATTAGAATTTTTCAGCATCTGAGTGCTTTCTGAATGAGGAACTCTTAATTTGAAAGATTGTTGGCAGAAACTGACTCAAGTACATCAGCTCATGCACAATATGTTGTTCCTTCTCTGGAACTGTACATATTGTTTTTCTTCCTCTTGTGGATGTTTATTTGAAGGATGAATAGGTCACTCTTAGCAGGAGAGCTCGTCATGTGACTGCCAGATACTGAAGACAGATGAGTCAGTTCCACACAGACTACAAATTATGCATGCTGGGTAAATCTATATTCATATTTGCATTTGACCTAAGCCTCAACTTTAAAAATAGATTTAACAGAAATTATACGGAAATTCAAAAATTGTTTTGCTGGGAAGCAAACAAGTTATGCAATACAATTTAAAAAAAGAATGTTCCCTCTGCTAGAAAGCGATCACATTAGCAATGAAATACTATATGTCAGTCTGAGCTTAAGCCCAAATTCAAGAACATATTGTACAAAAAACTTCTTAAATCTATTTATCTGCTGTGTGATTGATTGCTATTGCTGCAGCTCGGAGACCTTAGGGCGGTACTGACTCCCCATCATTTGTCATTATAGAATATTCTTTGAATGGAGAGTCGCGTCCTTTCCACAGCCAGAGGAAAATAGCCTAGGTGGGTGGGTGCTAGTTAGAATATAAGAACATGGGCTAAGTAGCTGAGGAGCTGGTTTCAAATCCTAGGTTGGCCACTTAGTCAGTTACATGTACGAATTATAACTGCCTTAGCTTACTCATCTGTAAAACATAGCTAATAATGACACCTGCTTTATAAGGCAAAGCTAAAGTGTGATTCACCCAACATAGTCTTTTAAAGCAACAGTCCCCAACCTTTTTGGCACCCAAGGACCAGTTTCATGGAAGACAGTTTTTCCATGGACTGGAGTGGGGGTGGGGCGAATGGTTTTGGGATGATTCCAGTGCATTACATATATTGTACACTTTATATCTGTTATTATTACATTATAATGAAATAATGATACAACTCACCATAAAGCAGAATAAGCCAGAGCCCTTAGCTTGTTTTCCTGCAACTAGACGGTTCCATCTGGGGGTGATGTGAGACAGTGACACCCAAAGTGTGTTGCTTATGTCCAGTCTACTCTGTAATCTCGTTTTGGTTGCTGTCACTGCAGAAAACCCTGCTTCACAAAGATAGGATGTTGGAAGCGGAAGTAGGCTTTTCAGTGCTTTTGTGGCAATCTCAGGATATTCCACCTTGCCTTTAATCCAGAACATGTAGAGATTTGAAGTTGTCTCAAACATACTTTTAAGGCCAGGGTCATTTGCCATCTCAAGCAGTTGATCCTCTTCTAACATGGACAAAGTCTACTCACCTGGTTTATTCACAAATGGGATGGAATGGGCCATTCCTTCCCAGTTCAGGGATCTTTTGTGGTTGAGAAGTAATGCTCAAACTCTTTTGAAAGCTGAGACAGGTGTTCATGCACCAGCTGGAAGAAAGAAGTCCCTGGCTCAGTCTCTTTCAAAATCTCTGCTAATGTTTGAAACATGTCAAAAATCCCAATGTTCACTCAATGCCGCCGTAATTCCAGTTTGGCTTCGAAGCAGCCACTTTATCTGCCGAACACAGTTGAACACAGTTGAACACAGTTGTCGTTCTCCCCTGAAATGGCAGACTGAGTTCATTGAGCAGGTCGAATGTGTCACACAAGTAAGCAAGTTCTGCAGCCCATTCTATGTCACTGAAATGTGCTGCCCGTGGTGACTGTTTTTCTAAAAGAAATCTCTGGAGTGGCTCTCGTAACTCAAAAACTCTGGCCAGTGATCTACCTTTAGAAAGCCACCTCACTTCTGTGCATAAGAGAAGACATGTGTGCTCTGCATCCATCTTCTCACAGAGCTGGGCAAACAGACATGAGTTAAGGGCATGTACTTTAATGTGGTTGATAATTTTCATCACATTCTGCAAAATGTTGTTTAGTTCAGGTGACATTTTGCGGCTAGCCAGCAATTTCTCTATGGATGACACAGTGCAGAGACTCACATTCAGAAGCGATTTCCTTGACCCAAGTAGGGGAACCAAAAAGCTGTCTGCCCAGTCGTGACAGCTGCTCCGTCTGTGCATATACTGACACAAAATGACCAATTCAGTGTTCCTGATATGTAATCATTCAAAGACTTGAATAGTTCTGCAGCTGTGGTGTTGGTTGGCAACAAAAGTACATATAACATATCCTCGTGCATATCCTCCAGAAAAATATCTCACACAAAAACAAGCATCGTTGCCTTGTTGTCAACATTCCTAGACGCATCAACCTGGATTATGTACCATGGTGACTCATTAATCCTCTCTAACGATTGTTCCTCAATATCCTCTTGATTGCTATTTGATCAATTCATCTAGTTATAGTGCTAGCCAAAAGAGGAACACATGCCGCCTTTTAAAACTGCAGCTTTCATGACAATGATTTTTTGAAGTTTGAAATGTGTCTTATGGGCTACCAT
>NW_012150829.1:210644-211702 GCF_000956105.1 Propithecus coquereli
TTTTTTTTGTTTTTTCTCCTAGACTTCTATCCTTTTAACTTTGGTATTCTCCAATTTCCCATACTCAGAATTCTCCACTTTTCTATTTATACTCACACTCTTGATATTTCCTGTATGATCCTGGGCCAGGTTTCAAACTTTTTTGTGCCTTTGTTTTCCATCTATAAAATGGGGTAAATGTACTAATCTTATGTCATTATGCAGACTAAGGAAATTAATACACATTTCAAAAAATGCTTAGATTCTGCTTCACCTACCATGAACCATATATATATATTCTGCTGTTACTATTGACTCATCTGCCATCCAGTCTTACGGCTTTAAACCTCTTTTATAGATCTGCCACTCCCAAATTCGTATCTCTGACTCAGACTTCACCCCAACTCCGGACTCACATATGTAACTTCATGGTCAATATTGTCCTTTGGGTGTCTAACGGGCATCTCAAAAATCCTAAGTTCACAACAGAGCTCTTACATTTCCCTGCTAAACATATTCCTAATTTAGTCTTTCTTAGTTAATTGCAACTGCAACTTTATAGTTGTTCACACCAAAAATCTTCAAGTCATTTTGTACTCTTCTCTTTGTCTTAAATCCTACAACCAATTCATCAGCAAATCCAAACAGATTTACCTTTAAAACATACTCTGAATCCCACCACTTCTTACCACTTCTGCTGCCACTACACTGGTCCAAAACACCATCAACTACTATGGTGATTTATTCTAATAGTTTTCTATTAGCAGGGATAAGGAAAAGCTTGAATTTCACATGCCATTTTATTTAATTTTTATTTCACCTTATTGTATTTTGCAAAAGTATCAATCTGTGATAAAATTAGAAAAAAAAAGAACAAAATATTATACCTTCACCATAGACAATTTAAAAAGCACTGATATTAAGTATAATAAAAGGTGACAATTCGTATGAGAAAATCAAGCAAGGAAGAGAATAAGGAATATGAGGGTGAGTAGGAGGAGGCTACAATTATATTTATTTTTTCCTTCAATTTTTGTTTTGAAATTTTTTTAAATACAAAAAAGCTGAAAGTAGAGTTA
>NW_012150829.1:220953-222402 GCF_000956105.1 Propithecus coquereli
GTTTTGGTTCCACTTTATTTTTACCTACAAAATTGACAGTTTTGAATCTTGTTTTATTTAGTTAAACTTTGTTTAGTTTTCCCCACAAGTGTACTTTTTTCCTTTTTTTCACTAACCGATCCTGTTACATCTTAGGCCTTCCTCCTTCCTTCTGGTTTTAATTTCCTCCATCCAAAGTACATTCCTTGGAAGTTCCTACATAAGAGTCTTTTAGTAAAAAATCTCTGTTTTTGTTTGCCTGACCCAAACATGTCTTTGTTTTGTCTACATTCTTAAATTATTTTATACATGATTATAAAAATTCTACGTTGACAGATATTTCCATGTCATTACTTTCAGTATATGATTTTACATTTCTGGCCATTACTGTTGTTTTAGACGTATGCTGTCAATCTAAAAAAATGTGGGGGGAGTGATTTTCTGATCATATGCAAATATTATTTTTATCTTTGTGAGTTTTGAAGTTTTAGTAAGATTTATCTAAATGGGGACATTTTAAAAATTTATTTATTGTTTTGAAAATTCCTAGGAATATATATTGTATAAATTCAAACCCCAGACTTGCATGAAGATATGCTGGTTTTGGTTAAAAATGTGAGATCACTATTTTTACCCCACTTTGAATTTAGGTCATAGCTGATAGTCCTTTTTGTCTCACTTTGTGTTTTTTTTCTGTTTTTTTTTTTCCTATTCCACCACTGAATTAAGGGATTTGCACTTTGAATATTGCTGTTTTATGTGGGAGTCTTAGAGTTTCCCAGCTTGAATCTTTTGTTTCCAAGATTGGCAGAAGTAGGGTCCGATTACCAATTTTATTTTCTGTTCTCTCTTCATTTTCTGACTCCTAGCAATTTTCTTGTGTGTTCTGAAGGTTGTTTATTGCATTTTACCCATGATTTCTAGATGCTGTTTCCTGAGATGATTTTCAGGGTATATATTTCAGTATATAGTAGATAATTTGATTTTATTAAGATAGCATGCAAATGTCTTGCTCATCTCATCTCAGGTAATGAATTTAGCTTTATACAGTGCTTTTACACTGTTTTTTCCCTCTTCTCTAACCCTTCTACCTAACTTCACCTCAAAAAAAAAAAAAAAAAAAACCTGTATGAAGATGCTTGTAAAGAATTTCCAAGGAAGTAAAATGGTAAGAAATGCTCACACAGAAAACACATGATGAACGCTTAGCCTATGTGTCACCTGCACAATGGGACTTATTAAATACTACTTAATAACTACAACTAAATCAATTTGTCACTCAATCAATTACATTGAATTTCAGACTGTAAGAGATAGATTTATGTTAAGATTTATATGATGAGAAAGCTATCACCTGGGAATAAAAAGAAATATTCTTACCCTGAACATAAGTCTTAAAACATGCATTCTGATTGACTGAATTTCCTTTAAGATTCTAGAATTTCTAGTACAGTTTTTGGCTAAATAATA
>NW_012150829.1:224347-234957 GCF_000956105.1 Propithecus coquereli
GGGTATCAGCTTTTTTGCAGTAAAAAGTGGAGGGAAAGTAAAAGGGTGTCTTGTGCTTTGAGAGCTAGAAATCCATAAACCACTCAAAGGTATTCATTGGACTATTTCATCAGAAAACCTAAGAATCAGTTGAAATTGGATTTTTCAAATTTACTTTGCAGTTGAATACAAGAAAGAAAAACATTTAGGTGCAAGTAAAACTGATGTTGTTGAGATATTTGGGCCCTATAAACTCATGTTAACCAAAATGAAGTTCCCTTCCAGGCAAAGACCTACACTGTGGTCAATCTCATAGCATTGCAACTAAATTAACAAGACTGAAAAAAGCCAAATGTCCATCAATAGGCACTGGTTCAATGAAGTATGGCTCATTCACACATGGAGGATTACACAGCTGTAACACAAAATAAGGAATAGCTATATAGACTATCAAATGACTAGCTATATAGCTATCGAATCTTCATAGTTCACAATTACTTGAAAAAGCAAGACAAAGAAAATGTATACAGTTTGGTAATATTTTCTAAGAAAGTGGTGAGTGGTTACAAATACACTGTATTTTCTTAGTTTTTAAAAAGTGAAAGTTTACATCATAAAATGAATAATATTGCTACTTATGTGGAGGAGAGAGATTATAGGATGAAGGAGGTGAGGGACAGCAGATGGACCTTATTTCTTAAATTTTATGCTAGAACCATGTAAACATTTTATATCACTACAAAGCAAATTAAAATCAACAAGAAAAGACATAAAACCAAATGAACTTAAATTTGCATTGAGTTTATGGATTAAATAGAGAGAAATTATTCCAAGTAACCCAAAAACATAATACCTAGTAGGGATATATAAACTAAGGACAAAAAAGAACTGCAAAAATATTCTAGCGCTATGTTCAGAAAGCACATTTTTGGTAATAATGTTGGTATTGTTATTTAGAAACTATTATAGGTACAGTCAACCTTCCAAATTCGCAGGTTTTGCATTCACGAATTCAACCAGCCACAGATCAAAACCTGTGGATATAGAAGGCCAACTGTATTAATCATTTTATACAAGGAACATGAGCATCCTCAGGTTTTGAGATCTGCAGTGTTCCTGGAACTAATTCTCCATGGATACAGAAGAATGACTGTATATAATGGATAAATCAAGTAATTATGCAAAGTCATTAAGAACTTAGTTTTTAACCAAAGGAAAAGGAAAGATGAATATAAAATGAAAGAAGGTAAAAGCTAACATATTACATATGAACCAAAAATATCAATAGGAACTTGAGATGGTCTCACTATGTTGCCCAGGCTGGTCTCAAACTCCTGACCTCAAGGAATCCTCTTGCCTCAGCCTCCCCAGTAGTTGGGATTATAGGTTTCAATCACTGTGCCTGGTTTGATGTAAATTCTCTGAAAGAAATGTTTTCACACTGTAACCACTGACAAGGGAACCAATACAGGGAACAAAAAACAGGGAAGAAAGCAGTAGTCATCAAGATTATAGAACTGTAACTGGCTGCATGAGCAAACCTCAATGACACCTATAAGTTTTATTATAATCCTCTCCCTTAACTAACTACTTGGCCTTTTGTGTTGTTTCTCAGAAATGGTGGATTTTCTGCAAGACAAAGGAGCTGAGATTCTGAAGGGCCCTAGGCAGACTCCCTGAGACCAAGATGCACCATCCCCCACAACCTGCCCCCAATGCACTTAGCTTCTTGTCAGTTACACCATGACCTACTTCAAGGCATGTGCCCCTTCTTTAAAAACCCATGATCTCTGTTAATCAGAGAGATGGATTTGAGGCAGCTTTGAGGTAGCTTCTCTGGACAAGACATCTTTCCTTTTAAAAATTTCCTTTCTTCCATAGCAATCCTCCTTGTTTCAATAATTGGATCTTTGTGAGATGAGTAACTGGACCGAGGCCAAAAACCTCTGTGGTTTTGATAATAGAACAACCATTGTATTGTGTCTCTATGTGCCACAGGAACTCATGCTCTTTGGAGATATGGCTAATTCCAGTTTTGAGCCAGGAAGTAGAAAGGATGAGCTCGGACGCTGGTGCTATATCGTAAAGCAATAAGCCAACAAGAGCTCACAGTCTTGCCGAAGAGACTTAATTAACCTAAAGAGGCTCCCATTGATAAAATATGGTACAAGTTGAACTTCAATAAAATTGTAACAGTAATGAATTAAAAGCAAATTAAATATGTTACAATTTGTAAATTCAAAAATGATACTAAAGGATAAAAACAAATGAAAACTTCTTTAGAAGGTGCTATGGAACAAATTCATTATCCTGAGAACTGGTAAATACAGGGAAAGATTCAAGTATTTCTCCTGCCTTCCTTGTATGAACTACACCTCAGGGTAATCAAATAATTGAGGAGGGAAAGTTTCTCTCTATAGAAGCAATTCATCTAGTAAAACTGGAAATGATAGAACTAGAATATCACCATTTTATAAACATATAGTGAAAAACTCCAATCTTGGCAAGTATCCTCAATGGCCAGTATGACTTGAGCATGCAAGAAACAACTGGATATATCACAGGGCTCTTGGGAAAATTACACACCACCACCTGTCTAAAACCTCTACCCTGGATCAGATCAGACCTCTAGATCTATCTACTAGTGTTCAGGAAATATAGGAACAAAGAAACATGTTGGTTTTGCTTCTGGTTTTGTTTTCCTTTAAGTGCCAGGAGAGCACAATCAGCAAAGAATAAAAAGCAAGAAATTATAAAACCACTACAGAACCCATGGCACAACTTCTTCAAAACAATATTTGGAAACAAAAAACAGGGAGAAGGGGAAGTTACAGATTTAAAGCAATTTAAGGACATAGTTATTAAACACTATTTGGATCATAATACAAACAATATATTAATAAATGAAATAGGAAAATTTGAATACTATCTCTTGGATAATCTTAAGGTATTATTATGGAATTTTTAGGGATGAGAAATTTATCATGGATTTTTTTTCAATATGTACTTTTAGAGATGCCTAATATCATATTTATGATATTCAATTATATGAATTCAATGATATTATGTTTGGTATTTGCTTCAAAATAGTAGAAAATAATGGTGAAAGTGAATAGAGGTATAGATGTATGAAACAAAAGTACTGATCATTACTACAGCTGGGTAATGGCTTCAGAGGGTTTCATTTTACCATTCTGGTTTTTTTTTTTTTTTTTTTTTGCATATGTTTGAAATTTTCCACACACACAAATAAAGGCTAATCTGAAATCTTAGAATTCCTCATCTCATTTCACATACTCCGTAAGTCACAATTGTCTCTCTACATTTTCTTGGCCTTGGTGTGTCTTTACACTGCATTATTTCTCTAAGTTTAAGATTAGTGCAAGAAAAGCCATCTAGCCAATAGGTGATTGTTCTCATCACAGTTAGGAGCCAGGCTCAGAACTTAATCTGTATTGTCATGCCTGTGGCTCCAGCAAGAATGAAATCCTTAGGAGGACAAAAACCACATCTTTATTATCATTAATATAACATCAAGGCTTGCCACAGCCTGTGGAACTTTTATCTATTCAATCTGTGTTGATTAAATAAGGAAAATATGTCAATGTATATGCATAATTATGTTCAAAAGGATATCTCGATAAGTTTATTTAATATCCTTTTTTATTACTACAGTAGAGAACCCTAATTTGTCCAATCACTTTAACTCTAACGTATTTTGAAAGATTTAAACCCTATCATAACAGAGCTCATAATTTATTTTTTTTTAAATAATATCACATTTTCTTTAAGAGAAACTATTTAACAACCTTGGCAACATATGTTGGTCAGTACTCACTTAGTCCACCCTAGACAAATTGAACAGTCTTCCAGTAATGTCTTATTTCCTTCCGATCAAGAAACTAATAAAATCTTTGGATAATTGATGAGAATGATAATGGGCCAGAAACTCAAGAGTTTATGTATAAACGTGTGGCTAAGAAAGTTAGGGAGCCCTCGCAATGAGTAAAAATGAATATATGTTGGCCTCAAAAAGATATAATTTGATTTTAATTATAACTAAGAATACTGACTTTAATAAAAATATGGAGTATTATGTTTGAAGAAAATGTATGTTAACCAAACAGGAGGTGAGTTGTAGTCAATTGTGAAAAAGGGCTTGGGTCCATGTCTCTGTAATACTGAGCATATAGGAGAGAGCCCTAAAGAGTCAAAATGAATAAAAGTGCCCATTTGACAGGAATAGTGCCAGATAGAAATTATGGTATCAGCTCTAAACGGCAATACTCAAGATTGGCCAACAAATTATGAGAGAGAGAGAGAAATAGAGCATTTGCTGATCAGCTGACATAAGAATTTAGGTTCTCTCCACAGTTATTTTTTTTTTATTGCAATGAGTAAATCAATATGTCCTTGCATAACTGTGCCTCGGTGTGTTTGATGAGCATGGCAGGCCCTTGAGGAATGAATCACTTCTGTATACACTGATGATAATCACATTTCTGGAACTACCGTGGTAACTTCATGAGAGCTCTGCAATACAGTGTGGTCCTGCTGGAGTGGCCAATTTAACCTTCCAAATAACCAATCATAATAATTTAATGTGTAGGCACTGGAGCCATATCCTCTGGGTTCTAACTCTGCCTCTCTGGCTTATGAACTCTGTGGCTACATTCAATAACTTCTCCATGCCTTATTTTGTCTATTTGTAAATTGAACTTATTAATAAACCTTATTTCATAAAATTATCAGTTATTATTATTATTATTCCTTTTACATCTATAGCACCCATCATTTTCCACCCTTCATGATTCATTTAAACCAAGTCAAATAAAAAAGCTTTTAATATTTTGATTACATGTAAAGTATTTACTCATATAAATATTTATCAATTAACATTGCCAACAAGAATATGTATAATTTAAATATCTTTCCAGAAATATTTTTTAAAGTTTGAAAAGAACCAAAATATTGATAGAACTTTCAAGAAATTAACTATTTAAAATTTCTATCATCTAAAGAAAAATAATTCTCTGTATTTTAGGGAAAGTTTTATATTAGAAGATGTTAATTATTCTGTGATTATTGTGCATGCCTGTCTGAAACTTTTCAGTATAGATATTATTACTATTATCCTCACTTTGCAAATAAAAACAGGATTTGAGAGGTAAAGTAAGTGATCTAGTATCACACAGATTAGTAATGGCAGCTGGCCAAGCTCAATACTCTCAGTGGCCAGAGCCCTTGCCCACCAGTTATCTATAGCATACCACAGAGTAATTCCAGAAGAAAAAGTATAGAGTTATAAAAATGTACAACCATGCATATAACAATATTATTAATTTAGGAGCTTGATATACATGGAATTGTGTCTCCCTAAAACTCATATGTTGAAGCCCTAAGCTCCAGTGTGACTGCATTTGGAAATAGGGCCTTTAGGAAGTAATTAAAGCAACTGAGGTCGTAAGATTGGGGTCCTGATCTTATAGGATTAGTATCTATATAAAAAGAGACACCAAAGAGCTCTCTTTCCTTCTCTCTCTCCCTCTCTCTGTATCACAAATATCCCCTCCCGCTGCCCGCCATGTGAGGACACAGTGAGAAGAATGCTATCTGCAAGCCCTGAAGAGAACCCTCACCAGAAACCCACTCTGCCAGACCTTGGTCTGGGACTTCTGGCTTCCAGAACTGTGACAATATAAATTTCTGTTGTTTAAACCATCCAGTCTATGGCATTTTGCCCTGTGGCAGCCTGAGCTAATATAGAGCTTTATTCTCATTCTCTGAAGTATCAACTCAATTTGCACAAAATATGATGAAGAAGATTGATAATTTCGCACAGACCAAGTGCTTTCACCTTGTTTCTCATTTTTATACTAGTACTTTCTTTAGCCTTTTCAACTTGCATGTCCTTTCTTATGTTCCCCAGGCCTTGAATTATTAGTTCCTGGGTAAAATTGAACAAAGGATATTACACAGGTCCAGGATTTGTCATTTTTCCCAGCCTTGGATTTCTTATTAACTATGACTATATTCCCCTTAAATATGAGTTCCTTGGAAAATCCTTCTGTTTTTATTATTTGGACATAGTGCCTGGTGATAATAGACAGGCTATGCTTTTTTGTCTTTCCCCTGAACTAGAATTCAAATGAAGGATATGCTAAACACAGCTGTTGCTGTATATAATGACATTCAGTATGTGGATGCTGTATCCAGATTCCATTTTAAGGCAGCCATCTGTCCTTTAGCCGGCAAAATAACGGAAGATTTATACCTTAATAAATCCATACACATAAGTACGACCTACACTTCTTCATGTGCCCTCCATACAGTTTCACACTCATTAGCAAATTTTCTTTTCGCTTTTGCTAGCTTTCAGACTGTTTGGGGTGAGAGTCTGGACCTGCTAAGCCTGAACACAAGGATTTTAACATATTATATTTGGATTCGTTATGGTTTTCAAAACTCTTCATAGATTGGCATGAATGTCATGAAATTTAAAAGATTAAGAAACATTCTCTATTTTTCAAGGCCTTTACAGACTAATATTTGTTTAGCACTGAGAGCTTATAAAACCTTTTCCTTTCTTATTTAATTTAACATCCAGACCAACCCCTGGGGTTGCTCAAGGTCACACAATCCATTAAGCAAAGAAGACAGGGCTAGAAATAAAATCTTTCTCCAAATTTCTTGCCCTTTTCATGACTCCTCATAGTTACCCATTTAGCTATTCACTAAATGATTTTATATTATTTTTCTTAATTATGGTTATTGATAATACTGATCATTTATTGAACCCTTATGTCAGGTCAGCAGTCTGAAATGTCAGTTCTTGGTGTGCTCTTGGCTGAAGGTATGACCAGACACACCGAAAGCAAGGTAAGCATGAAAGCAGGTTTATTGAGGAGAGAAAGACAGGATTATAGAGCAAGAGCGAAATATAGGTTTACCCAGCAAGAGCAAGGCACATTCTCCACGGACGACCAACGGACCCCTTGTCATAACAAAAAGGCCTTGGTCATAGTCTGGGGTCTTGTTTTATAGTGTCTGGATTGGGCCCTCCTGTGGTTCGGATGTCACCATGGATCCACTTTGATGGACAGTTGGGAGTTATGTGACCTGAGACTTACTGTGCGTGCTGATCTCCCAAGAGCCTCTCTGAAAGCCTGTTTGGGGTGGAGAGCGTGAACTGCAATGTAGATTTAAGCTAATGACATAATAATTAGCCTTAAGTTGTCCTAGGTCACCTTCTAGAATCCCATTGTACCTGTGCTGCTTGGCCCACGGGCTAGAGAATCCTCTGCATTCTTTTGCAGTTGCATTACTAAATTCTGATTAGCAGATTTGTAGGGTGTTCCCTCCTCCCCCAGTTGTAGCAATTGCTAGAGGTGCCTGGCTTTGTCCACAGGAGGGGCTGGATGTCCCTGGCTATCTACCTAACACTTATATGTGCCAGGCATTTTACTTATTGCTTTAAGTAAATTATTCCATTTGATTCTTATAATATCCTGATGATATAGACACTATTTCTTAAAATATCTTATCTAATATATTATAAGAAGTTAGAAAAAAAAAAACAATTGTCTATAGACAGAATGTATGTCCACATCTTACTCAAATACAAATAAACAGAAAAGTTTTATTTTTCCTTTTGTGGTTGAGAAAACATTACTAAGATTTTTAAGTTAATAAAATAAAATTTTACGAAGTTTTACTAAGTAAAGTCTAAAAATTTGGTAAACTCAGAAGATTTGTTCATTTGGTAATTAATTTGCTTTTGTATATTGTTAGAGGATTCTGTTTTCTTTTTTCAACCTAATAACTCTCATTAATATTTGACTTTTATATTTGAGTTTCATAATTTTAAATCTTAAAGATATACAAATATTACATGGGAAAGAAATGATTTTCTATCTTTCATATAATAACACATCTCAATTAGCTAATTATTTACCCAGTAAATATTATAATTATCGAGTGTCTATCATGTGTGGGCACTGTTATGAGCATCAGAATTAAAGCAAAACCAATAGAGACATAAGACACCGCCCTCATGGAGTGTATACTCTACTGCAGACATCTACCGTTTTTATGCATTCCTATTCTCTTGTCATTGTATGAAAAGCTGGAATATCTTTCTGTCAGTGTTCGGGTGGGTGATTTTGGTCATTTATAAACATGAGTATTCTATAATCCCGCTACTCAAAGTGTGAACCACAGACCACCAGCGTTGGCATCCTTTTGTTAGAGATGCCAAACAAAAGATCAAATAGATAAATCAAATAAATTGTGAAAATGACAGATTTTTAAATTTCGTTTTCTTTTCTTATTGTATATTTTCTCCACGTATATAATTTGCTTATTGTAGTCAATTTCCTGAAAATGCAGAAAAATATGTGCAACATAATGTATACATGGTATGTATCCTGTATGTTTCTGTATTCACTTCCACTAAACATTGAATTCTATATGTTAAATAGTTGTGTCTAAAGAATTGCTTCTCTGATAATATATGTAACTTTATTCTATGGCATATTTATGGAAACCATTTAAGTGTAAAATCTGATTTTGAACTTTTTATTTTGAAATAAATTTTTACTTACAGAAAATAACAAAGAGAGTAAAGATAGTCTCATATATCCTTCACCCACATCCATCTTACCCTTCCTTAATACTAACCTCTTCAGTGGTCCCCAACCTTTTTGACACCAGGGACTAGTTTCATGGAAGACAATTATTCCCAGGGGAATGGGGGGGGTGGAGGGAGGGAAGAGAAGGAGCTCAGATGATGATACAAGCTATGGGGACCAGCTGTAAATACAGATGAAGCTTGGCTTGCTCACCTGCTGTGCAGTCCCCCAGTTTCTAAGTTTTATGGAAAACAATTTTTCCATGGACAAGGGGTGGTGGCAGAGCTCTGAGGTCTAGTCCCTAACAGGCCACCGACCAGTACAGGTCTGTAGCCTGGGGGTTGGGGACCACAGTCTTACATAACCATGGTACAATAATCAAACCTAAATACTCACATTGATACAATACAAATAATTAAACTACAGACAATATTCAGGTTTTGCCAATTTTTCTATTTATGTTTCATGATCAAATCTAGGATATCATATTAATATAGTTGTCATGCATTCATTATCTCCTCAAATTTATGACATTTTCTCCATCTTTCTTTATTTTTCATGACCTGACTTTTTTTGTTGTTATTGTTGAAGAGTACTTTAAGTTGTTTAACAAAATGTCCTTCAATTTAATTTGGGATGATATTTTCTCATATTAGATTGAGGGTATGGATTTTGGGGAAGCATAGCCAGAGGTTTATGTGCTCTTCTCTTTGCTCTGCATCAGGAAGGACAAGATATCAATATGTCTTACTATTGGTCATGTTAACCTTGATCTCTTGGATCAGGTGATATCTATCAGGTTTCTCCTCTCCACTGTAGCTGCTCTTTATTTTATTTTATTTTATTTTATTATTTTATTTTTACTTACTGTACTCTATTTATTAGAAGTGAGTAACTAAGTACTCAGTCCCATACCCCACACGGGGAAGGAAATCGAGCTTACCTCTAGGGGGAACAAATATCAAAGATTTGTGAATATGTTAAAAACACCGTAATAACTAATAACTGTTTTGGTTAAAAGCACCAAAATAACTAATATTTTAGAGGAGGGGCTTTGAGGATTCGCAAATATTCTATTTCTCCTTAAAGTTTCCTCCACTAATTTTGGAATTCCTTAATACATCTTGCACACAGCAATGATTACTGTGATTCTCACGGAGATTTTGCTGTTCTTTACTCTTTCTATATGTATTAGTTAGAATTCTTCTGTAAGAAAGAGTTGTGCCTTTCCCTCCAATTAATTATTTATTGAATTATTTACTTATATCAGTACAGATTCAAGGATAATTTTATTCTTTGAGTTATAATTCAAGACTATCACTGCTTATTTTATGGCTTCCAGTTGGCTTCTATGGGATTGTCTCCACCCTTCTTCTCTTTTCATATTGTCAGTACTTTTTAAAAAATACTACCTTACTATCCAGCGTGGGAATTTGTTCCAGGATCATCTTGTATTTCCCTGCCACAACCTTAGCACCAGCAGTTTCTCTAAGAAGCTCTGATTTCTTTTGATGGGAGAATTATATATAGAAACCATAATATGGGTGCTGGGTGTTTTTTTTTTTTTTCTTTGCCAGTGGGAAACCTGCTTCTAGGCTTTCTCACCATACAGGGCTAAGAAATGTAAATATGTACACAAAGTAGTGTGTATACATGTATCTATATTTATTTCTATATCTACCCATCTATATGTGTACTATAGTGAATACGTGTTCATATCGACATCTCCAAGTTCAACCCAACACCACATCTATCATTCCCTCCCTTTTTGCTTATGTACAACTTCTTTCTCCTACAGTAAAAAATCTGGTTCACATTATCTACATTGAAATCACCCTTTTCTATAAAGGGGTGAGAGGCCTGAACTGGAGTAAGGGCCTAAAAACTTGTGAAGGCACAGGCCTAGCTAAATAATGATAATATTTAGTCACTGTCCCCCTGTTTGCTTCTCTATAATTGCTACTCTGGAGTCACATAGCTGGTGGTCATAAAGATTCTCAG
>NW_012150829.1:236612-236989 GCF_000956105.1 Propithecus coquereli
GTTGGTTGTTTTGAGGTCATCATATTCTGACTAATTTCCTGTCTACTTCTCTATTAATTACTGAGACAGAATGTTGCATTTTATACCTATAATTTTAAATTTCTCAATTTCATTTTTCAGTTCTATCTATTCTTACCTTATATTTTTTAAACCTCTACTCAAATATTTAAGATTATAATGTCATGTTAGAAAATTGACCTCTTTATCATAAAGTAATGTTGTACTTTACCCTGATAATATTCCTTCTTTCAATGTCTACTTTATTTGGTATGAATATAGACACTCTAATTTGCTTTTGATTATTTCTTGCATTATGTAGCTTTCCTAACACTTTTGCTTTTCATATTTTTATATATTTATACATAATCTTTTCTTAC